>NC_030389.2:25389897-25445414 GCF_001625215.2 Daucus carota subsp. sativus | reverse complement strand
TCCGGGCTCCAACGACGTCAAGACATGAACTACAAGTTGATTCCAATTTCAAACAACCGAATGAACACTTGTTTTCACATTCAAACGAGTCCGGAATGAAGCTAAAAAATTGTTTCCAACTTCAATCAATCAGCTACAAAGTTGTTTCCAGGGCTCAAACGAGTCAAGAATGAAATACAAGTTGATTCCAATTTCAGACAACCGAATGAAGCTACAAGTTGGTTTCAACTTCAAACGAGTCCAGAATGAAGCTACAAGTTGTTTCAACTTCCTTAGCAAACAAAAAAAGTTGTTTCCAACTTCAATCTAGTCAATAATGAAGCTACAAGTTGTTTCCGGGCTCAACGAGTCAAGAAATGAACTACAATTGATTCCAATTTCAAACAACCGAAAATGAAGCTACGAGTTGTTTCCAACTTCAATCTAGTCAACAATGAAGCTACAAGTTGTTTCCAGGCTCAAACAACAGTCAAGAATGAAAACTACAAGTTGATTCTAATTTCAACAAAACCGAAATGAAGCTACAAGTGTGTGTCAACTTCAAACAAGTCCGGAATGAGTTACAAGTTGTTTCCAACTCATTTAGCAAAAAAAAAGTGTTTCCAACTTCCATCTAGTCATAATGAAGCTACAAGTTGTTTTCCGGGCTCAAACGAGCCAGAAGAATGAAACTACAAGTTGATTCCAATTTCAAACAACCGAAAATGAAGCTACAAGTTGTTTTCCACTTCAAACGAGTATGGGAATGAACTACAAGTTGTTTCCAACTTCAATTATGTCATAATGAAGCACAGTTGTTTCCGGGCTCAAACGAGTAAGAATGAAATACAAGTTTATTCCAATTTCAAACAACCGAATATGAACCTACAAGTTGTTTTCAACTTCAAACGAGTCCGGAATGAAGCTAAAATTGTTTTCAACTTCAATCTAGTCAATAATGAAGCTACAATTGTTTCCAGGCTCAAACGAGTCAAGAATGAAACTACAAGTTGATTCCATTTCAGACAACCGAAAAATGAAGCTACAAGTTGGTTTCAACTTCAACGAGTCAGAATAGTCCAGAATGAAGCTACAAGTTTGTTTCCAACTCATTTAGCAAAAAAAAAAGTTGTTTCCAACTTCAATCTAGTCAATAATGAAGCTACAAGTTGTTTCCGGGCTCAACGAGTCAAGAATGAAACTACAAGTTGATTCCAATTTCAAACAACCAAAATGAAGCTACGAGTTGTTTCCAACTTCAATCTACTCAACAATGAATCTACAAGTTGTTTCCGGGCTCAAACGAGTCAAGATTGAAACTACAAGTTGATTCTAATTTCAAACAACCGAAAATGAAGCTACAAGTTGGTGTCAACTTCAAACAAGTCCGGAATGAAGTTACAAGTTGTTTCCAACTCATTTAGCAAAAAAAAAAAGTTGTTTCCAACTTCCATCTAGTCAAAAATGAAGCTACAAGTTGTTTCCGGGCTCAAACGAGCCAAGAATGAAACTACAAGTTGATTCCAATTTCAAACAACCGAAAATGAAGCTACAAGTTGTTTTCAACTTCAAACGAGTATGGAATGAAGCTACAAGTTGTTTCCAACTTCAATCTAGTCAATAATGAAGCTACAAGTTGTTTCCGGGCTCAAACGAGTCAAGAATGAAACTACAAGTTGATTCCAATTTCAAACAACCGAATATGAACCTATTGTTTTCAACTTCAAACGAGTCCGGAATGAAGCTAAAAATTGATTCCAACTTCAATCTAGTCAATAATGAAGCTACAAGTTGTTTCCAGGCTCAAACGAGTCAAGAATGAAACTACAAGTTTATTCCAATTTCAAACAACCGAATATGAACCTACAAGTTGTTTTCAACTTCAAACGAGTCCGGAATGAAGCTAAAAATTGTTTTCAACTTCAATCTAGTCAATAATGAAGCTACAAGTTGTTTCCAGGCTCAAACGAGTCAAGAATGAAACTACAAGTTGATTCCAATTTCAGACAACCGAAAATGAAGCTACAAGTTGGTATCAACTTCAAACGAGTCCAGAATGAAGCTACAAGTTGTTTCCAACTCATTTAGCAAAAAAAAGAGTTGTTTCCAACTTCAATCTAGTCAATAATGAAGCTACAAGTTGTTTCCGGGCTCAAACGAGTCAAGAATGAAACTACAAGTTGATTCCAATTTCAAACAACCAAAAATGAAGCTACGAGTTGTTTCCAACTTCAATCTAGTCAACAATGAATCTACAAGTTGTTTCCAGGCTCAAACGAGTCAAGATTGAAACTACAAGTTGATTCTAATTTCAAACAACCGAAAATGAAGCTACAAGTTGGTGTCAACTTCGAACAAGTCCGGAATGAAGTTACAAGTTGTTTCCAACTCATTTAGCAAAAAAAAAAACTTGTTTCCAACTTCCATCTAGTCAAAAATGAAGCTACAAGTTGTTTCCGGGCTCAAACGAGCCAAGAATGAAACTACAAGTTGATTCCAATTTCAAACAACCGAAAATGAAGCTACAAGTTGTTTTCAACTTCAAACGAGTATGGAATGAAGCTACAAGTTGTTTCCAACTTCAATCTAGTCAATAATGAAGCTACAAGTTGTTTCCGGGCTCAAACGAGTCAAGAATGAAACTACAAGTTGATTCCAATTTCAGACAACCGAAAATGAAGCTACTAGTTGGTTTCAACTTCAAACGAGTCCAGAATGAAGCTACAAGTTGTTTCCAACTCATTTAGCAAAAAAAAAAAGTTGTTTCCAACTTCAATCTAGTCAATAATGAAGCTACAAGTTGTTTCCGGGCTCAAACGAGTCAAGAATGAAACTACAAGTTGATTCCAATTTCAAACAACCGAAAATGAAGCTACGAGTTGTTTCCAACTTCAATCTAGTCAACAATGAAGCTACAAGTTGTTTCCAGGCTCAAACGAGTCAAGAATGAAACTACAAGTTGATTCTAATTTCAAACAACCGAAAATGAAGCTACAAGTGTGTGTCAACTTCAAACAAGTCCGGAATGAAGTTACAAGTTGTTTCCAACTCATTTAGCAAAAAAAAAGTTGTTTCCAACTTCCATCTAGTCTATAATGAAGCTACAAGTTGTTTCCGGGCTCAAACGAGCCAAGAATGAAACTACAAGTTGATTCCAATTTCAAACAACCGAAAATGAAGCTACAAGTTGTTTTCAACTTCAAACGAGTATGGAATGAAGCTACAAGTTGTTTCCAACTTCAATCTAGTCAATAATGAAGCTACAAGTTGTTTCCGGGCTCAAACGAGTCAAGAATGAAACTACAAGTTTATTCCAATTTCAAACAACCGAATATGAACCTACAAGTTGTTTTCAACTTCAAACGAGTCCGGAATGAAGCTAAAAATTGTTTTCAACTTCAATCTAGTCAATAATGAAGCTACAAGTTGTTTCCAGGCTCAAACGAGTCAAGAATGAAACTACAAGTTGATTCCAATTTTAGACAACCGAAAATGAAGCTACAAGTTGGTTTCAACTTCAAACGAGTCCAGAATGAAGCTACAAGTTGTTTCCAACTCATTTAGCAAAAAAAAAGTTGTTTCCAACTTCAATCTAGTCAATAATGAAGCTACAAGTTGTTTCCGGGCTCAAACGAGTTAAAAATGAAACTACAAGTTGATTCCAATTTCAAACAACCGAAAATGAAGCTACGAGTTGTTTCCAACTTCAATCTAGTCAACAATGAATCTACAAGTTGTTTCCGGGCTCAAACGAGTCAAGATTGAAACTACAAGTTGATTCTAATTTCAAACAACCGAAAATGAAGCTACAAGTTGGTGTCAACTTCAAACAAGTCCGGAATGAAGTTACAAGTTGTTTCCAACTCATTTAGCAAAAAAAAAAAGTTGTTTCCAACTTCCATCTAGTCAATAATGAAGCTACAAGTTGTTTCCGGGCACAAACGAGTCAAGAATGAAACTACAAGTTGATTCCAATTTCAAACAACCGAAAATGAAGCTACAAATTGTTTTCAATTTCAAACGAGTCCGGAATGAAGCTAAAAATTATTTCCAACTTCAATCTAGTCAATAATGAAGCTACAAGTTTTCTCCGGGCTCAAACGAGCCAAGAATGAAACTACAAGTTGATTCCAATTTCAAACAACTGAAAATGAACCTACAAGTTGTTTTCAACTTCAAACGAGTCCGGAATGAAGCTAAAAATTGTTTCCAACTTCAATCTAGTCAATAGTGAAGCTACAAGTTGTTTCCAGGCTCAAACGAGTCAAGAATGAAACTACAAGTTGATTCCAATTTCAAACCAACCGAAAATGTAGCTACAAATTGTTTTCAATTTCAAACGAGTCCGGAATGAAGCTAAAAATTATTTCCAACTTCAATCTAGTCAATAATGAAGCTACAAGTTTTCTCCGGGCTCAAACGAGCCAAGAATGAAACTACAAGTTGATTCCAATTTCAAACAACTGAAAATGAACCTACAAGTTGTTTTCAACTTCAAACGAGTCCGGAATGAAGCTAAAAATTGTTTCCAACTTCAATCTAGTCAATAGTGAAGCTACAAGTTGTTTCCAGGCTCAAACGAGTCAAGAATGAAACTACAAATTGATTCCAATTTCAAACAACCGAAAATGAAGCTACAAGTTGTTTTCAACTTCATCTGAGTCCAGAATGAAGCTACAAGTTGTTTTCAACTTCAAACGAGTCCGGAATGAAACTAAAAATTCTTTCCAACTTCAATCTAGTCAACAATGAATCTACAAGTTGTTTCCGGGCTCAAACGAGTCAAGATTGAAACTACAAGTTGATTCCAATTTCAAACAACCAAAAATGAAGCTACGAGTTGTTTCCAACTTCAATCTAGTCAACAATGAATCTACAAGTTGTTTCCGGGCTCAAACGAGTCAAGATTAAAACTACAAGTTGATTCTAATTTCAAACAACCGAAAATGAAGCTACAAGTTGGTGTCAACTTCAAACAAGTCCGGAATGAAGTTACAAGTTGTTTCCAACTCATTTAGCAAAAAAAAAGTTGTTTCCAACTTCCATCTAGTCAATAATGAAGCTACAAGTTGTTTCCGGGCTCAAACGAGCCAAGAATGAAACTACAAGTTGATTCCAATTTCAAACAACCGATAATGAAGCTACAAGTTGTTTTCAACTTCAAACGAGTATGGAATGAAGCTACAAGTTGTTTCCAACTTCAATCTAGTCAATAATGAAGCTACAAGTTGTTTCCGGGCTCAAACGAGTCAAGAATGAAACTACAAGTTGATTCTAATTTCAAACAACCGAATATGAACCTATTGTTTTCAACTTCAAACGAGTCCGGAATGAAGCTAAAAATTGTTTCCGACTTCAATCTAGTCAATAATGAAGCTACAAGTTGTTTCCAGGCTCAAACGAGTCAAGAATGAAACTACAAGTTGATTCCAATTTCAGACAACCGAAAATGAAGCTACAAGTTGGTTTCAACTTCAAACGAGTCCAGAATGAAGCTACAAGTTGTTTCCAACTCATTTAGCAAAAAAAAAAGTTGTTTCCAACTTCAATCTAGTCAATAATGAAGCTACAAGTTGTTTCCGGGCTCAAACGAGCCAAAAATGAAACTACATATTGATTCCAATTTCAAACAACCGAAAATGAAGCTACAAGTTGTTTTCAACTTCAAACGAGTATGGAATGAAGCTACAAGTTGTTTCCAACTTCAATCTAGTCAATAATGAAGTACAAGTTGTTTCCGGGCTAAAACGAGTCAAGAATGAAACTACAAGTTGATTCCAATTTCAGACAACCGAAAATGAAGCTACAAGTTGGTTTCAACTTCAAACGAGTCCAGAATGAAGCTACAAGTTGTTTCCAACTCATTTAGCAAAAAAAAAAGTTGTATCCAACTTCAATCTAGTCAATAATGAAGCTACAAGTTGTTTCCGGGCTCAAACGAGTCAAGAATGAAACTACAAGTTGATTCCAATTTCAAACAACCAAAAATGAAGCTACGAGTTGTTTCCAACTTCAATCGAGTCAACAATGAATCTACAAGTTGTTTCCGGGCTCAATCGAGTCAAGATTGAAACTACAAGTTGATTCTAATTTCAAACAACCGAAAATGAAGCTACAAGTTGGTGTCAACTTCAAACAAGTCCGGAATGAAGTTACAAGTTGTTTCCAACTCATTTAGCAAAAAAAAAAAAGTTGTTTCCAACTTCCATCTAGTCTATAATGAAGCTACAAGTTGTTTCCGGGCTCAAACGAGCCAAGAATGAAACTAACAGTTGATTCCAATTTCAAACAACCGAAAATGAAGCTACATGTTGTTTTCAACTTCAAACGAGTATGGAATGAAGCTACAAGTTGTTTCCAACTTCAATCTAGTCACTAATGAAGTACAAGTTGTTTCCGGGCTCAAACGAGTCAAGAATGAAACTACAAGTTGATTCCAATTTCAGACAACCGAAAATGAAGCTACAAGTTGGTTTCAACTTCAAACGAGTCCAGAATGAAGCTACAAGTTGTTTCCAACTCATTTAGCAAAAAAAAAAAGTTGTATCCAACTTCAATCTAGTCAATAATGAAGCTACAAGTTGTTTTCGGGCTCAAACGAGTCAAGAATGAAACTACAAGTTGATTCCAATTTCAAACAACCAAAAATGAAGCTACGAGTTGTTTCCAACTTCAATCTAGTCAACAATGAATCTACAAGTTGTTTCCGGGCTCAAACGAGTCAAGATTGAAACTACAAGTTGATTCTAATTTCAAACAACCGAAAATGAAGCTACAAGTTGGTGTCAACTTCAAACAAGTCCGGAATGAAGTTACAAGTTGTTTCCAACTCATTTAGCAAAAAAAAAGTTGTTTCCAACTTCCATCTAGTCAATAATGAAGCTACAAGTTGTTTCCGGGCTCAAACGAGCCAAGAATGAAACTACAAGTTGATTCCAATTTCAAACAACCGAAAATGAAGCTACAAGTTGTTTTCAACTTCAAACGAGTATGGAATGAAGCTACAAGTTGTTTCCAACTTCAATCTTGTCAATAATGAAGCTACAAGTTGTTTCCGGGCTCAAACGAGTCAAGAATGAAGCTACAAGTTGATTCCAATTTAAAACAACCGAATATGAACCTACAAGTTGTTTTCAACTTCAAACGAGTCCGGAATGAAGCTAAAAATTGTTTCCAACTTCAATCTAGTCAATAATGAAGCTACAAGTTGTTTCCAGGCTCAAACGAGTCAAGAATGAAACTACAAGTTGATTCCAATTTCAAACAACCAAAAATGAAGCTACGAGTTGTTTCCAACTTCAATCTAGTCAACAATGAATCTACAAGTTGTTTCCGGACTCAAACGAGTCAAGATTGAAACTACAAGTTGATTCTAATTTCAAACAACCGAAAATGAAGCTACAAGTTGGTGTCAACTTCAAACAAGTCCGGAATGAAGTTACAAGTTGTTTCCAACTCATTTAGCAAAAAAAAAAGTTGTTTCCAACTTCCATCTAGTCAATAATGAAGCTACAAGTTGTTTCCGGGCACAAACGAGCCAAGAATGAAACTACAAGTTGATTCCAATTTCAAACAACCGAAAATGAAGCTACAAATTGTTTTCAGCTTCAAACGACTCCGGAATGAAGCTAAAAATTATTTTTAACTTCAATCTAGTCAATAATAAAGCTACAAGTTGTATCCAGGCTCAAACGAGTCAAGAATGAAACTACAAGTTGATTCCAATTTCAAACAACCGAAAATGTAGCTACAAATTGTTTTCAATTTCAAACGAGTCCGGAATGAAGCTAAAAATTATTTCCAACTTCAATCTAGTCAATAATGAAGCTACAAGTTTTCTCCGGGCTCAAACGAGCCAAGAATGAAACTACAAGTTGATTCCAATTTCAAACAACTGAAAATGAACCTACAAGTTGTTTTCAACTTCAAACGAGTCCGGAATGAAGCTAAAAATTGTTTCCAACTTCAATCTAGTCAATAGTGAAGCTACAAGTTGTTTTCAGGCTCAAACGAGTCAAGAATAAAACTACAAATTGATTCCAATTTCAAACAACCGAAAATGAAGCTACAAGTTGTTTTCAACTTCAAACGAGTATGGAATGAAGCTACAAGTTGTTTCCAACTTCAATCTAGTCAATAATGAAGTACAAGTTGTTTCCGGGCTAAAACGAGTCAAGAATGAAACTACAAGTTGATTCCAATTTCAGACAACCGAAAATGAAGCTACAAGTTGGTTTCAACTTCAAACGAGTATGGAATGAAGCTACAAGTTGTTTCCAACTTCAATCTAGTCAATAATGAAGCTACAAGTTGTTTCCGGGCTCAAACGAGTCAAGAATGAAACTACAAGTTGATTCCAATTTCAAACAACCGAATATGAACCTATTGTTTTCAACTTCAAACGAGTCCGGAATGAAGCTAAAAATTGTTTCCAACTTCAATCTAGTCAATAATAAAGCTACAAGTTGTTTCCAGGCTCAAACGAGTCAAGAGTGAAACTACAAGTTGATTCCAATTTCAGACAACCGAAAATGAAGCTACAAGTTGGTTTCAACTTCAAACGAGTCCAGAATGAAGCTACAAGTTGTTTCCAACTCATTTAGCAAAAAAAAAAGTTGTTTCCAACTTCAATCTAGTCAATAATGAAGCTACAAGTTGTTTCCGGGCTCAAACGAGTCAAGAATGAAACTACAAGTTGATTCCAATTTCAAACAACCGAAATGAAGCTACGAGTTGTTTCCAACTTTAATCTAGTCAACAATGAATCTACAAGTTGTTTCCGGGCTCAAACGAGTCAAGATTGAAACTACAAGTTGATTCTAATTTCAAACAACCGAAAATGAAGCTACAAGTTGGTGTCAACTTCAAACAAGTCCGGAATGAAGTTACAAGTTGTTTCCAACTCATTTAGCCAAAAAAAAAGTTGTTTCCAACTTCCATCTAGTCTATAATGAAGCTACAAGTTGTTTCCGGGCTCAAACGAGCCAAAAATGAAACTACAAGTTGATTCCAATTTCAAACAACCGAAAATGAAGCTACAAGTTGTTTTCAACTTCAAACGAGTATGGAATGAAGCTACAAGTTGTTTCCAACTTCAATCTAGTCAATAATGAAGCTACAAGTTGTTTCCGGGCTCAAACGAGTCAAGAATGAAACTACAAGTTGATTCCAATTTCAGACAACCGAAAATGAAGCTACAAGTTGGTTTCAACTTCAAACGAGTCCAGAATGAAGCTACAAGTTGTTTCCAACTCATTTAGCAAAAAAAAAAGTTGTATCCAACTTCAATCTAGTCAATAATGAAGCTACAAGTTGTTTCCGGGCTCAAACGAGTCAAGAATGAAACTACAAGTTGATTCCAATTTCAAACAACCAAAAATGAAGCTACGAGT
Organism: Daucus carota subsp. sativus; assembly: GCF_001625215.2. Lineage (NCBI taxonomy): Eukaryota > Viridiplantae > Streptophyta > Magnoliopsida > Apiales > Apiaceae > Daucus > Daucus carota. Next base: position 25,436,043 of record NC_030389.2, on the reverse strand, counting down.
TGTTTCCAACTTCAATCTAGTCAACAATGAATCTACAAGTTGTTTCCGGGCTCAAACGAGTCAAGATTGAAACTACAAGTTGATTCTAATTTCAAACAACCGAAAATGAAGCTACAAGTTGGTGTCAACTTCAAACAAGTCCGGAATGAAGTTACAAGTTGTTTCCAACTCATTTAGCAAAAAAAAAAGTTGTTTCCAACTTCCATCTAGTCTATAATGAAGCTACAAGTTGTTTCCGGGCTCAAACGAGCCAAGAATGAAACTACAAGTTGATTCCAATTTCAAACAACCGAAAATGAAGCTACAAGTTATTTTCAACTTCAAACGAGTATGGAATGAAGCTACAAGTTGTTTCCAACTTCAATCTAGTCAATAATGAAGTACAAGTTGTTTCCGGGCTCGAACGAGTCAAGAATGAAACTACAAGTTGATTCCAATTTCAGACAACCGAAAATGAAGCTACAAGTTGGTTTCAACTTCAAACGAGTCCAGAATGAAGCTACAAGTTGTTTCCAACTCATTTAGCAAAAAAAAAAAGTTGTATCCAACTTCAATCTAGTCAATAATGAAGCTACAAGTTGTTTTCGGGCTCAAACGAGTCAAGAATGAAACTACAAGTTGATTCCAATTTCAAACAACCAAAAATGAAGCTACGAGTTGTTTCCAACTTCAATCTAGTCAACAATGAATCTACAAGTTGTTTCCGGGCTCAAACGAGTCAAGATTGAAACTATAAGTTGATTCTAATTTCAAACAACCGAAAATGAAGCTACAAGTTGGTGTCAAATTCAAACGAGTCCAGAATGAAGTTACAAGTTGTTTCCAACTCATTTAGCAAAAAAAAAAGTTGTTTCCAACTTCCATCTAGTCAATAATGAAGCTACAAGTTGTTTCCGGGCTCAAACGAGCCAAGAATGAAACTACAAGTTGATTCCAATTTCAAACAACCGAAAATGAAGCTACAAGTTGTTTTCAACTTCAAACGAGTATGGAATGAAGCTACAAGTTGTTTCCAACTTCAATCTAGTCAATAATGAAGCTACAAGTTGTTTCCGGGCTCAAACGAGTCAAGAATGAAACTACAAGTTGATTCCAATTTGAAACAACCGAATATGAACCTACAAGTTGTTTTCAGCTTCAAACGAGTCCGGAATGAAGCTAAAAATTGTTTCCAACTTCAATCTAGTCAATAATGTAGCTACAAGTTGTTTCCAGGCTCAAACGAGTCAAGAATGAAACTACAAGTTGATTCCAATTTCAGACAACCGAAAATGAAGCTACAAGTTGGTTTCAACTTCAATCGAGTCCAGAATGAAGCTACAAGTTGTTTCCAACTCATTTAGCAAAAAAAAAGTTGTTTCCAACTTCAATCTAGTCAATAATGAAGCTACAAGTTGTTTCCGGGCTCAAACGAGTCAAGAATGAAACTACAAGTTGATTCCAATTTCAAACAACCAAAAATGAAGCTACGAGTTGTTTCCAACTTCAATCTAGTCAACAATGAATCTACAAGTTGTTTCCGGGCTCAAACGAGTCAAGATTGAAACTACAAGTTGATTCTAATTTCAAACAACCGAAAATGAAGCTACAAGTTGGTGTCAACTTCAAGCAAGTCCGGAATGAAGTTACAAGTTGTTTCCAACTCATTTAGCAAAAAAAAAGTTGTTTCCAACTTCCATCTTGTAATATCCGGGATTTCGGCATGTATTTATTTATGTCAGTATGCGAATATTTTGTGAATTTTATGTGAATTAATTGTGAATTATATGTTAAGTGACTTGCTGTATGATCGTCTATGTGTGTTATGATTTGTGAGTTGATAATTTTTATATGATCAGATCAAAATATGGAGAATTTTGGCACTTACCTGATAAATTATGGATTATTATATGATTTGATATTTGATTTAAGGATTTAATTAAGTATATTATAAAATATTATTATTAATTGATTTTAAAACCCGTTTACTCGATAATTAAACCCCGGGGGGCTTCCGGGAAAGTTTCGCCGGTTTATTATTCGAGATATTCTGAACAACTTTCGTGTTTTAACTTTTCCCATCTGGTGTACGGATTTACGTCAAAAATTTCGGAACGATTTTATGAATATTTTATTATTATTTTACTGTATCGATAAACGTGTACGCCGGATATTTTTAACCCTCAAATTATTTTGGCTAAAGCATTATATTCTCGTATTTCGTGCCAATCAAAGCTCGGAGCCCCATAAGTTCTCGTAATGTGTGTATTTGATATTTATCTTTAAAGTCGGTCCCGAACGGATCAGTTTTATTAATACTTAATGATTAAGAAGTGTATTTTATGTCCGGTATGATCCAAATGGGGGCCAGTTATTCCTAATTATAAATAGGATAATTACTATTTTATTTTTCATAATTATCGTTTCAATACACGAGAATCGAGAGAAACCGGGTTATCGTTCTTCGCGTTCTTGGAGTTCAATCAAAGATTTGAAGACGTTATCGGACTCAGAATCGAGCGTGCAAGCAGTCAAATCGAAGATATCGAAGCGTAGAATTCATATCAAGCATCAAAAACCACTCTAGATTCACAGGTTAGAAGTAATTAGGGTTTTTAAATTCGAGTTAATTAGGGTTAAATTAGGGCTTTTTGATTTTGATGTGTTTTATGTGATTTTATGCTTTCATGTTGTAGATAATCTTATCCTGGTCATTTTAGTATATCATATGTGTGATTTGGATGTCAATAACATGTTCAAAATTGAGTTTAATTGTTCGAATTAGAAATTAGGGTTTATAGCCGTTTGAATGTTTTCAATTGAAAATTAGGGCTTTTTAATCCAGGAGGTAGAAGTGAAATTGGAGGATACCATTATGTTTGTCATGTCTCCAGGAGTGTGTACACATGTTTAAATCGTACCTGAGGTTCAGAAATTGGACGAATTGACGAGAAGAAAACTCGCCGGCGACGGCGAGTTTCTTCAAGTTTTTCCGGCCAATTTCTGGCTCGGTTGGTTGAATTGAAGTGATGTACAGGTTTTAAATGATGCTGGAAACATTTCTGGAGAGTTTGGTGAGCAAAGGTGGCCGGGAACTCCCCCTCCGGCGTTCGACGGCGGTTCAGGGGCGGCGGCTGTAATTTTTACAGTTTAGCCCCTGAACTTTCGAAGATGATGAAGTTCTTGCACTACAGTTTTAAAACTTTCAATTCAAACCTTTAAGTTTCAAAACTTTGCAGTTTAAACCCTGAGGTTTTAAAACTTTTAAAAACAGTTTTATTTAATTTATTTTTATTTCGAAAATCATTTATTTATTTTTAAAAATAGTTTTTAATTATTTCTTTATTCAAAAACAAATCTGATTTAATTTATTAATTAATTTTAATTAGTAATTAATTATTATAATTAGTCAATTAATTTAAATATTAATTGATTAATTGTTTTAATTATTTATTAATTGATTTTAATTGATTTATTAATTAGATTTAATTGTTTTAAATGTTTTAAAAATCCAGAAAAATAGTTTCAAGCTTTAGAAAATTATTCTAAAATATGTTGAAGGTTCGTTAATTGATTTCAAGTGATTTCGAACCTTATTTTGAGTATTTGAACTTGTTTATTCAATTGTAACTTGATTCTTTTACCCGTTTTTATTCCGAAAAATGTTTGAAAATTCATAACAAATACCAGAAAAATCATTTTAACCCCAAACCTCTTCTGAAAGGCTATTTTATTAATTAGCTTATGTGTTATGTGCTATGTGTTACTTGATTGAGATGTGAAATGCTTATGTGAACATTGTATGACTGTTTTAATCGTATCTTTTGAACCATAAATCGGATTTAAGTGAAACGAAGGGTAGATAGAAGCTTGTTTCGATTATGAAACAAATAGGATGACATGAGAATGAATATTGATAGATGAATATTATGATTATCAGAGAAGGACAGGCTTAGAAAAGGAAAGCAGGTAGTGTTGGAGTGATTCTGTTTAGTGAAAGCTATAGAGAGAAGTAAAGCTTCTGAATAAGGCAAGTGCTCTATTCTCAACTTGTACTTCTGTAAACTCCTTGAGTTACTGTTCTGCATATAATGTTGTTGTTCTGGAGAGATTTGAAAATACATCTGTTGATATATTGTGCTATTGATCCTGATTATTGATAAACCTTATCCAACCCTCTTGACACCTGAATTACAAGCTGAACCTTGACTTTGATTTCAATTGAACTTGTACCTATTTCTTTGAGACCTGGAAACACAAATCATTTACTTGATATTCTTTCATCCATGAATGACCAACTAGTACAAACCTATATGCTACAATACTTCACCAAATTATACAATGTCTTACCAAATACCTATATTACCCTTTCGAGGAATGTTCACACATATACACCCTAACACTTGGATTTCCTTCAAGATGAACATAATTGGAACCTTAAGTCAATCTCAATTGTGTTATTCCTTCTACAAACACCAGATTGTTTTCACCATATACTTAATCTTTCTTTCGACTCCAAGCCATTCTTCAAACATATTGTGAGGATACTTAAACCTACTTCTGAATTGTCCTTTGATCCTGATATGTATTGCACCCCTGATTATCATGATTCTGATTTGACGATTATGATTCTGTTTTGGTAATATTGCTTCTGTTCCAATGGTATTGATTCTGACTTATTGAGATATTGTTGATTTCATTATATTGTTAAAGAATTGGATTGTTTTATAAATGTGGACCAGATTCGTGGTCAGACCAGATTCGTGGTCATCAGGCCAATGTGTGCCTTGGATCCAGTGATAGAGCTTGGTATGTACCTGGCTCGGGGTTAGTGCGTGACTGATCAGCAGCCTAACCTTGGTTTTTAAATAAAAATATGAATATCCAATTCTAATCATTGTTTTAAAAAGGGAACTTGATGCCTTGATTCATTCTTATTGATAAATGTTGAACTTCAGTTTATTGTTTATATTACTTGCTGAGCTGTAAGCTCACTCTTGCGATGCCTTATGTTCTTTTCCAGTGAAGAAAGAGACTACTGTTAGCGAGGACCCACAGGCTAGCCATCAAGCTAAGGTATCAGGATGAGTGTTGGGAAGCCTTGCTAGGAGTTGCTGATATTATGAACTTTTGAGTATCTTTTGTGTGTAAGCACTGCGTTTTATGTTTGTAAGTTGTAAGATATTGATTAGGATTCGACGTATTGTAATATAACTTAAGTTGTGACTAGATCCGTGGATGTTTAGGGTCAATGCATATATTATTATGGTTTACAGCTTTGTATTGTTGTGTGTGACCCCCAAGTCTATGACCCGGATTTGGAGGGTGTCACACATCTAGTCAATAATGAAGCTACAAGTTGTTTCCGGGCTCAAACGAGCCAAGAATGAAACTACAAGTTGATTCCAATTTCAAACAACCGAAAATGAAGCTACAAGTTGTTTTCAACTTCAAACAAGTATGGAATGAAGCTACAAGTTGTTTCCAACTTCAATCTAGTCAATAATGAAGCTACAAGTTGTTTCTGGGCTCAAACGAGTCAAGAATGAAACTACAAGTTGATTCCAATTTCAAACAACCGAATATGAACCTATAGTTTTCAACTTCAAACGAGTCCGGAATGAAGCTAAAAATTGTTTCCAACTTCAATCTAGTCAATAATGAAGCTACAAGTGGTTTCCAGGCTCAAACGAGTCAAGAATGAAACTACAAGTTGATTCCAATTTCAGACAACCGAAAATGAAGCTACAAGTTGGTTTCAACTTCAAACGAGTCCAGAATGAAGCTACAAGTTGTTTCCAACTCATTTAGCAAAAAAAAAAGTTGTTTCCAACTTCAATCTAGTCAATAATGAAGCTACAAGTTGTTTCCGGGCTCAAACGAGTCAAGAATGAAACTACAAGTTGATTCCAATTTCAAACAACCGAAAATGAAGCTACGAGTTGTTTCCAACTTCAATCTAGTCAACAATGAATCTACAAGTTGTTTCTGGGCTCAAACGAGTCAAGATTGAAACTACAAGTTGATTCTAATTTCAAAAAACCGAAAATGAAGCTACAAGTTGGTGTCAACTTCAAACAAGTCCGGAATGAAGTTACAAGTTGTTTCCAACTCATTTAGCAAAAAAAAAAGTTGTTTCCAACTTCCATCTAGTCTATAATGAAGCTACAAGTTGTTTCCGGGCTCAAACGAGCCAAGAATGAAACTACAAGTTGATTCCAATTTCAAACAACCGAAAATGAAGCTACAAGTTGTTTTCAACTTCAAACGAGTATGGAATGAAGCTACAAGTTGTTTCCACCTTCAATCTAGTCAATAATGAAGCTACAAGTTGTTTCCGGGCTCAAACGAGTCAAGAATGAAACTACAAGTTGATTCCAATTTCAAACAACCGAATATGAACCTACAAGTTGTTTTCAACTTCAAACGAGTCCGGAATGAAGCTAAAAATTGTTTCCAACTTCAATCTAGTCAATAATGAAGCTACAAGTTTTTTCCAGGCTCAAACGAGTCAAGAATGAAACTACAAGTTGATTCCAATTTCAGACAACCGAAAATAAAGCTACAAGTTGGTTTCAACTTCAAACGAGTCCAGAATGAAGCTACAAGTTGTTTCCAACTCATTTAGCAAAAAAAAAAGAGTTGTTTCCAACTTCAATCTAGTCAATAATGAAGCTACAAGTTGTTTCCGGACTCAAACGAGTCAAGAATGAAACTACAAGTTGATTCCAATTTCAAACAACCGAAAATGAAGCTACGAGTTGTTTCCAACTTCAATCTAGTCAACAATGAATCTACAAGTTGTTTCCGGGCTCAAACGAGTCAAGATTAAAACTACAAGTTGATTCTAATTTCAAACAACCGAAAATGAAGCTACAAGTTGGTGTCAACTTCAAACAAGTCCGGAATGAAGTTACAAGTTGTTTCCAACTCATTTAGCAAAAAAAAAGTTGTTTCCAACTTCCATCTAGTCAATAATGAAGCTACAAGTTGTTTCCGGGCTCAAACGAGTCAAGAATGAAACTACAAGTTGATTCCAATTTCAAACAACCGAAAATGAAGCTACAAATTGTTTTCAACTTCAAACGACTCCGGAATGAAGCTAAAAATTATTTCCAACTTCAATCTAGTCAATAATGAAGCTACAAGTTGTTTCCGGGCTCAAACGAGTCAAGAATGAAACTACAAGTTGATTCCAAATTCAAACAACCGAGTATGAACCTATTGTTTTCAACTTCAAACGAGTCCGGAATGAAGCTAAAAATTGTTTCCAACTTCAATCTAGTCAATAATGAAGCTACAAGTTGTTTCCAGGCTCAAACGAGTCAAGAATGAAACTACAAGTTGATTCCAATTTCAGACAACCGAAAATGAAGCTACAAGTTGGTTTCAACTTCAAACGAGTCCAGAATGAAGCTACAAGTTGTTTCCAACTCATTTAGCAAAAAAAAAAGTTGTTTCCAACTTCAATCTAGTCAATAATGAAGCTACAAGTTGTTTCCGGGCTCAAACGAGTCAAGAATGAAACTACAAGTTGATTCCAATTTCAAACAACCGAAAATGAAGTTACGAGTTGTTTCCAACTTCAATCTAGTCAACAAAGAATCTACAAGTTGTTTCCGGGCTCAAACGAGTCAAGATTGAAACTACAAGTTGATTCTAATTTCAAACAACCGAAAATGAAGCTACAAGTTGGTGTCAACTTCAAACAAGTCCGGAATGAAGTTACAAGTTGTTTCCAACTCATTTAGCAAAAAAAAAAAAAGTTGTTTCCAACTTCCATCTAGTCTATAATGAAGCTACAAGTTGTTTCCGGGCTCAAACGAGCCAAGAATGAAACTACAAGTTGATTCCAATTTCAAACAACCGAAAATGAAGCTACAAGTTGTTTTCAACTTCAAACGAGTATGGAATGAAGCTACAAGTTGTTTCCAACTTCAATCTAGTCAATAATGAAGCTACAAGTTGTTTCCGGGCTCAAACGAGTCAAGAATGAAACTACAAGTTGATTCCAATTTCAGACAACCGAAAATGAAGCTACAAGTTGGTTTCAACTTCAAACGAGTCCAGAATGAAGCTACAAGTTGTTTCCAACTCATTTAGCAAAAAAAAAAAGTTGTTTCCAACTTCAATCTAGTCAATAATGAAGCTACAAGTTGTTTCCGGGCTCAAACGAGTCAAGAATGAAACTACAAGTTGATTCCAATTTCAAACAACCAAAAATGAAGCTACGAGTTGTTTCCAACTTCAATCTAGTCAACAATGAATCTACAAGTTGTTTCCGGGCTCAAACGAGTCAAGATTGAAACTACAAGTTGATTCTAATTTCAAACAACCGAAAATGAAGCTACAAGTTGGTGTCAACTTCAAACAAGTCCGGAATGAAGTTACAAGTTGTTTCCAACTCATTTAGCAAAAAAAACAAGTTGTTTCCAACTTCCATCTAGTCAATAATGAAGCTACAAGTTGTTTCCGGGCTCAAACGAGCCAAGAATGAAACTACAAGTTGATTCCAATTTCAAACAACCGAAAATGAAGCTACAAGTTGTTTTCAACTTCAAACGAGTATGGAATGAAGCTACAAGTTGTTTCCAACTTCAATCTAGTCAATAATGAAGCTACAAGTTGTTTCCGGGCTCAAACTAGTCAAGAATGAAACTACAAGTTGATTCCAATTTGAAACAACCGAATATGAACCTACAAGTTGTTTTCAACTTCAAACGAGTCCGGAATGAAGCTAAAAATTGTTTCCAACTTCAATCTAGTCAATAATGAAGCTACAAGTTGTTTCCAGGCTCAAACGAGTCAAGAATGAAACTACAAGTTGGTTCCAATTTCAGACAACCGAAAATGAAGCTACAAGTTGGTTTCAACTTCAAACGAGTCCAGAATGAAGCTACAAGTTGTTTCCAACTCATTTAGCAAAAAAAAAAAGTTGTTTCCAACTTCAATCTAGTCAATAATGAAGCTACAAGTTGTTTCCGGGCTCAAACGAGTCAAGAATGAAACTACAAGTTGATTCCAATTTCAAACAACCGAAAATGAAGTTACGAGTTGTTTCCAACTTCAATCTAGTCAACAAAGAATCTACAAGTTGTTTCCGGGCTCAAACGAGTCAAGATTGAAACTACAAGTTGATTCTAATTTCAAACAACCGAAAATGAAGCTACAAGTTGGTGTCAACTTCAAACAAGTCCGGAATGAAGTTACAAGTTGTTTCCAACTCATTTAGCAAAAAAAAAAAGTTGTTTCCATCTTCCATCTAGTCTATAATGAAGCTACAAGTTGTTTCCGGGCTCAAACGAGCCAAGAATGAAACTACAAGTTGATTCCAATTTCAAACAACCGAAAATGAAGCTACAAGTTGTTTTCAACTTCAAACGAGTATGGAATGAAGCTACAAGTTGTTTCCAACTTCAATCTAGTCAATAATGAAGCTACAAGTTGTTTCCGGGCTCAAACGAGTCAAGAATGAAACTACAAGTTGATTCCAATTTCAGACAACCGAAAATGAAGCTACAAGTTGGTTTCAACTTCAAACGAGTCCAGAATGAAGCTACAAGTTGTTTCCAACTCATTTAGCAAAAAAAAAAAGTTGTTTCCAACTTCAATCTAGTCAATAATGAAGCTACAAGTTGTTTCCGGGCTCAAACGAGTCAAGAATGAAACTACAAGTTGATTCCAATTTCAAACAACCAAAAATGAAGCTACGAGTTGTTTCCAACTTCAATCTAGTCAACAATGAATCTACAAGTTGTTTCCGGGCTCAAACGAGTCAAGATTGAAACTACAAGTTGATTCTAATTTCAAACAACCGAAAATGAAGCTACAAGTTGGTGTCAACTTCAAACAAGTCCGGAATGAAGTTACAAGTTGTTTCCAACTCATTTAGCAAAAAAAAAAAGTTGTTTCCAACTTCCATCTAGTCAATAATGAAGCTACAAGTTGTTTCCGGGCTCAAACGAGCCAAGAATGAAACTACAAGTTGATTCCAATTTCAAACAACCGAAAATGAAGCTACAAGTTGTTTTCAACTTCAAACGAGTATGGAATGAAGCTACAAGTTGTTTCCAACTTCAATCTAGTCAATAATGAAGCTACAAGTTGTTTCCGGGCTCAAACGAGTCAAGAATGAAACTACAAGTTGATTCCAATTTGAAACAACCGAATATGAACCTACAAGTTGTTTTCAACTTCAAACGAGTCCGGAATGAAGCTAAAAATTGTTTCCAACTTCAATCTAGTCAATAATGAAGCTACAAGTTGTTTCCAGGCTCAAACGAGTCAAGAATGAAACTACAAGTTGGTTCCAATTTCAGACAACCGAAAATGAAGCTACAAGTTGGTTTCAACTTCAAACGAGTCCAGAATGAAGCTACAAGTTGTTTCCAACTCATTTAGAAAAAAAAAAGTTGTTTCCAACTTCAATCTAGTCAATAATGAAGCTACAAGTTGTTTCCGGGCTCAAACGAGTCAAGAATGAAACTACAAGTTGATTCCAATTTCAAACAACCAAAAATGAAGCTACGAGTTGTTTCCAACTTCAATCTAGTCAACAATGAATCTACAAGTTGTTTCCGGGCTCAAACGAGTCAAGATTGAAACTACAAGTTGATTCTAATTTCAAACAACCGAAAATGAAGCTACAAGTTGGTGTCAACTTCAAACAAGTCCGGAATGAAGTTACAAGTTGTTTCCAACTCATTTAGCAAAAAAAAAGTTGTTTCCAACTTCAATCTAGTCAATAATGAAGCTACAAGTTGTTTCCGGGCTCAAACGAGTCAAGAATGAAATTACAAGTCGATTCCAATTTCAAACAACCGAATATGAACCTATTGTTTTCAACTTCAAACGAGTCCCGAATGAAGCTAAAAATTGTTTCCAACTTCAATCTAGTCAATAATGAAGCTACAAGTTGTTTGCAGGCTCAAACGAGTCAAGAATGAAACTACAAGTTGATTCCAATTTCAGACAACCGAAAATGAAGCTACAAGTTGGTTTCAACTTCAAACGAGTCCAGAATGAAGCTACAAGTTGTTTCCAACTCATTTAGCAAAAAAAAAAAGTTGTTTCCAACTTCAATCTAGTCAATAATGAAGCTACAAGTTGTTTCCGGGCTCAAACGAGTCAAGAATGAAACTACAAGTTGATTCCGATTTCAAACAACCGAAGATGAATGTAACATCCCAGATTTTCAGAAATTGTTTATTAATATAGAATAAGTTTTTGAATATTATTATTGGTTTTAATGGACTTTTATCTGATAAGATGAATGGTCTGTGTAGTATAAGTATAATTGTGATGTGGAAATATAAGGTTTAAACAGATTATGCATTCTTCTGTTGTTATTTTGTTTATTTTAGCAACCCGGATTTTTTTCAAAATTCGTCTATTGTTATAAAAGTAATTTTCTTAGAAATAAAGGAATAAAGTTTAATATTTTATTCCAGTTTAATGTGTTTTCAAAAATTGTATATTTGAATTCCGGGTTATTGTAGTATTGATACGGGGACTGTCTTTTCAAAATTATATTTTATATAATTGATTTTAAGGATTTAAAAGATGGTTGTGTGTGTATAATTGTTATATGGCTAAGTGCTGCATGTGAATTGTGAGTTTATTTAGTTATGATAATTAAATGTGAATATCGCATGAATTCTTGGTGTAAGTTGATTTCCTGTAATTGTTATTTATATGTGCCAGAACTGTGAGTTTAATTATTGATATTATCAGATTGAGTCAGATATTATTTAGATATTTTCAAATGATTTATATATGGAATTATGAATATCCTTTCAAAACTCATTTCGAATACAGAGATTTGTCATGCAAGTTAGATGGTTGATATGTGAATATATGTATTACATGATTAAGTGTTACGTGTGTAATGGTCGTGTAACCAGTTATGGTTATTTACGAATATTATATGAATATTTGGTAAATTATTTGATAACTAGTTTTCTATTTTGATTGCTTATATATGTTGCAATCGTGAGTTTTCAATTTTTATATTCTCATAATGAAATATGGAACATTTGGGTATTTTACTGATAATTTATGAATAGTATGTGATATTTATATGAATATTTGTGAGATTTGTGTTATCTGGTTTATTAAATTGATTACTCATATGTTTTCAGATTTGAGATATTTCAATTTTGATATGATCAGGATAAAATATAGTTTATTTGGATATGTTCATATCGATTTTTGGGTTGCTATGTGATTTTATAATCGATTTATGAATTTAATTTTGTTTAATTATTAATTATATTTAAATAGTTATTTAACAATTTAAACCCCGTGGGCGTTCGGGAGAATTTCGCCATTAGGCTATTTGGGACATTCTGAGCATTTCTCGTGTTTTAACTTTTTCAATCCGGAGTACGATTTGCCCCGTAAATGGTCCGGTACGATTTTGTTAATATTTTTAAAGTTAATAATTATCTGGTTGTCTCGTAATGCGTGAAGCATATTCCAGGAATATTCCAAAGCATATTCAAGGAATATTCTCTTATCTTCCTCTATAAATATCCCTTACCAGTTTATTTCGCGCGTACAATCATTTCGCCAGTTTCTCTGCACGAATACCGAGAGAAGACGAACGGGTGTTCTTCGTGTTCTTCATATTCAAACGAGGATTTGAAGGCGTTATTGGAATCCGATGGAGGCGTATAAATAGTCAAAACGAAGCTCTCGACGCATAGAATCTAATACAATCATCCATTTATGTGCAGATTTGTCAGGTGATTTTATATTAATTTTACAAGATTCGAATTATTATGATTCAAATAGTGAATTTTTGCAAACGTGATGTTTTGATTGATTTGATGATTCCATGTTGTAGAGCATCTCCTGCCATTCGTTTTCATATATTATACGTCGATTTTTGACTTCCGTAACATATAGAAATAAGGGTTTGATTCTTGAGATGTGTTCTTGAATGTTCTTGAGTGTTCTTGAATATTTTTAATTGAAAATTTGGGGGTTTATAATCTGGTAGTTCTGGGTATGATTGGAAGGTGCTAGCATGTGTATTTTGATGTGTAGAATCGGTTGGTGGGTTCAAATTAAGTGTGGGAAGTCGGGATTGGAGCCGCCGGAGCCTGGAATTGAGTCCACCGGCGGCGGAATTTCCTTCGCTGATTCCGACCTAATCGGACGTTTCTTGGATGGTTTGAAGGCTGGATTGTGTTTATGGTGGCCTGAAGATGTTATCTGGACACTTTGGTGGCCGTCGGAGCGCTGTAACGCCATCTCCGGCGACTGGGGGCGGCGGAGGTGGTAAACTACTGTTTAGCCCCCAGAGTTTCGGAGATGGTGAAGTGTGGGTACTGTGGTTTCAAAGTTTGCGTTTCAGCCCCTGTAACTTTTGAAAGTTACACTTTAAACCCTGGCCGAAAACTTTCAAAAGTTTACACTTTAAACCTTTTGATTTAAATCTCTAAAATTGTTTTTAATTAATTATTTTAAATTTCAAAAATAGTTTTTAATTATTTCTTTATTCAAAAATAAATCTAAATTAGTTTCTTAGTTAATTTTAATTAGTAATTAATTATTTTAATTGGTCAATTAATTTAAATATTAATTGATTAATTAATTTAGTTAATTATTAATTGATTTTAATTGATTAATTAATTAGATTTAATTGTTCCTTTTGATTTAAAAATTCTGAAAAATAGTTTCGAGCTTTGAATCATTTTTCTAAAATATGTTTGAGGCTCGTTAATTGATTTCAAATGATTTTGGATCCGATCTTGAGCAATCGGACTTGATTATTTATTCAAAAATGAATTCTTTTACCTATTTTAATTCCGAAAAATGTCTAGAAATTCCAGAAAATTCCTGAAAAATCATTTTTAACCTGAGACTTGATTTGACATCAATTGGGATGGGAAACCTTATATGAAAAATGTTGTCTGCTATCTGTTTGATATGTTATGTACCGATAGGAGAGTTAGAAAACGGTTTTGCTTATAACTTTTGATCGGTAATTCAGAATTGAGTGAAACGAAAAAGAGGTTAAAGCTTATAAACTCTAGTTTAATATAATGTAACAATATGGTTGAATTTCCAATGGGTATACAGATTGTTGAAAATGCATAATGTGACTATACGTGATCTACTTGCTATATAATAATGAATACATGAAATACGTGTTCATTTGTGATTTGATAAATGGTTTGGGAGACATAGCATCATGTCTTAATTGAGGTTAGATAAGAATATGTGGATTACAGGAATTTGATTTGGTTGATTGGTTGTTGGTTGAAATAGGTTAACAAATGGATAGTATTATAAATAGACGAGACGCTGTCAGATTTTCAATAGGATTTATATGATGATTGCGTTATAGTATGCTAAGTGGAGTATGACATGACTATATGATGTAGTCAAAGCATGATTATATGTTAAGTGATATCTGATAAGTGCATAGAGATTATATAGGGTGATATGTGATTATGTGTTAAATGCTATCGATATACGTGATATGTATATGCGATAGGTTATGATACCGAGTTTAATAAGTAAGATAAGAATCAATAGATTATTTAGTAATTATGGTAGTATTTTATTCTCGTAAAGGATTTGGACGAGGCGTATACGATTTGAAGACGTACAGAAGGTCAAACGATGTTGCAAAGCGAATAAGGAATGAGTCGAGAAAGCGAAGTCGTATTACGAATAGAGTATATACAGAGATGGTCTGGAGGTTATGATATGCGTAGATTGTGAGTTGGAAAGATGAGATTAAGCTATGTGTGTGGAAACGGATTTAAGGCAAGTTTTCCTAAATCCTTCCTCCTATATATATTGCATGTTCTGATTATTCTGTCAACGTTCTGATATTGTTTATACTGAAACCCTTCTCAAATAAACTCTTTCTTATGAATCCCATGATTGTTTTCTTTTTCCAAGTTTTGAAAAGCCAAACACCAGATTACTCTCAACTTTCTATTTTGATCCATTCTTTCCAATCCTCAAGATTTTAAAAATACCAGTTCTACAAATTAATTCGAAGTTCAGACCGTCATTGAAGCATGTGTTGCTCAGTGATAGTTAGAGCCTAGAATGAAATGGGATCTTCTTGATTATTCAACCCGCCATTATCATGCTGGTTTAGCAGGCTAAATTCAGTTGCTTAGCCGATAATGGAGGATACTGAATAGTTAGGAATTTCCTGAACTATGATTTATCAAAAGACAGACTGTGGTTTATGAAATGTTGATTCCCAAAAGTTGATTTGAAATATTTCTGTTGCTGATAATGATTATGATTCTGTTCTGTTGATTGAATTGTCTATTGATTTCAATTGTTAGAATTGGATTAGTTTTTATAAAATATGTGGACCAGATTCGTGGTCAGGCCAGATTCGTGGTCAATTATAGGCCAATGTGTGCCTTGGATCCAGTACAGAGAACATGGCTGTGTGCCATGTTCGGGGTTAGTGCGTGACTGATCAGCAGCCTAACCTTTGATTTTTAAGTAAAAATGTGATGAATCCAATTCGACAATTCTTCTGTAAGTTTGAAATTCTGATTTCAATTGCTGATAAGAATTGTGAAGTTTCCAATTTCATATCCTGAACTTGTGAACCCTGATAAGATATTTCAGGACTATTGTTGCTTATATAAACTTGCTGAGCATTGTTGCTCACCCTTGCTATTCCTTTTTAACCATTTCAGAAAAGCTTAAAGGTGAATTGCATAATTGAGATTGCGAGTATGGCTAAGGCTAAGCGAAGAGTCAGAGTCATAGAATATCCAGAGGACAAGTGGAATATTCAGGGAGATTGAAAAGGTTGGTTCTAGATAGAATTGTATTGATGAGGTTCAGTTGTAAGTCATAATTGAAATAGATTGACAGTGATTCTTCTTGTCGAAGATGATCTGAGTTTGTAAGACATTGTTTATTGCTAGTGGTTGATTCTAATTTCAATACTGTAACCTGGATGCGATCCTGTTTTTAGGGGGTTAAAGTGTTTTCTTTTAAATCTTTTACTAAAGTTTTCAGGTTTTAAATCCTTTGATTTTATTACCTTTTTCAAAAATACAGGTTTTCAAAAGTGTTTAAAATAGTTTTGTGTGGTGACGTCAGAATCCAGACCCCCGGATTCTCGGGCTGTCACAATGAAGCTACGAGTTGTTTCCAACTTCAATCTAGTCAACAATGAATCTACAAGTTGTTTCCGGGCTCAAACGAGTCAAGATTGAAACTACAAGTTGATTCTAATTTCAAACAACCGAAAATGAAGCTACAAGTTGGTGTCAACTTCAAACAAGTCCGGAATGAAGTTACAAGTTGTTTCCAACTCATTTAGCAAAAAAAAAGTTGTTTCCAACTTCCATCTAGTCTATAATGAAGCTACAAGTTGTTTCCGGGCTCAAACGAGCCAAGAATGAAACTACAAGTTGATTCCAATTTCAAACAACCGAAAATGAAGCTACAAGTTGTTTTCAACTTCAAACGAGTATGGAATGAAGCTACAAGTTGTTTCCAACTTCAATCTAGTCAATAGTGAAGCTACAAGTTGTTTCCAGGCTCAAACGAGTCAAGAATGAAACTACAAGTTGATTCCAATTTCAAACAATCGAAAATGAAGCTACAAGTTGTTTTCAACTTCATCTGAGTCCAGAATGAAGCTACAAGTTGTTTTCAACTTCAAACGAGTCCGGAATGAAGCTAAAAATTATTTCCAACTTCAATCTAGTCAACAATGAATCTACAAGTTGTTTCCGGGCTCAAACGAGTCAAGATTGAAACTACAAGTTGATTCTAATTTCAAACAACCGAAAATGAAGCTACAAGTTGGTGTCAAATTCAAACAAGGCCGGAATGAAGTTACAAGTTGTTTCCAACTCATTCAGCAAAAAAAAAAAGTTGTTTCCAACTTCCATCTAGTCAATAATGAAGCTACAAGTTGTTTCAGGGCACAAACGAGCCAAGAATGAAACTACAAGTTGATTCCAATTTCAAACAACCGAAAATGATGCTACAAGTTGTTTTCAACTTCAAACGAGTATGGAATGAAGCTACAAGTTGTTTCCAACTTCAATCTAGTCGATAATGAAGCTACAAGTTGTTTCCGGGCTCAAACGAGTCAAGAATGAAACTACAAGTTGATTCCAATTTCAAACAACCGAATATGAACCTACGAGTTGTTTCCAACTTCAATCTAGTCAACAATGAATCTACAAGTTGTTTCCGGGCTCAAACGAGTCAAGATTGAAACTACAAGTTGATTCTAATTTCAAACAACCGAAAATGAAGCTACAAGTTGGTGTCAACTTCAAACAAGTCCGGAATGAAGTTACAAGTTGTTTCCAACTCATTTAGCAAAAAAAAAGTTGTTTCCAACTTCCATCTAGTCAATAATGAAGCTACAAATTGTTTTCAACTTCAAACGACTCCGGAATGAAGCTAAAAATTATTTCCAACTTCAATCTAGTCAATAATGAAGCTACAAGTTGTTTCCAGGCTCAAACGAGTCAAGAATGAAACTACAAGTTGATTCCAATTTCAAACAACCGAAAATGAAGCTACAAATTGTTTTCAATTTCAAACGAGTCCGGAATGAAGCTAAAAATTATTTCCAACTTCAATCTAGTCAATAATGAAGCTACAAGTTTTTTCCAGGCTCAAACGAGCCAAGAATGAAACTACAAGTTGATTCCAATTTCAAGCAACTGAAAACGAACCTACAAGTTGTTTTCAACTTCAAACGAGTCCGGAATGAAGCTAAAAATTGTTTCCAACTTCAATCTAGTCAATAGTGAAGCTACAAGTTGTTTCCAGGCTCAAACGAGTCAAGAATGAAACTACAAGTTGATTCCAATTTCAAACAATCGAAAATGAAGCTACAAGTTGTTTTCAACTTCATCTGAGTCCAGAATGAAGCTACAAGTTGTTTTCAACTTCAAACGAGTCCGGAATGAAGCTAAAAATTATTTCCAACTTCAATCTAGTCAACAATGAATCTACAAGTTGTTTCCGGGCTCAAACGAGTCAAGATTGAAACTACAAGTTGATTCTAATTTCAAACAACCGAAAATGAAGCTACAAGTTGGTGTCAACTTCAAACAAGTCCGGAATGAAGTTACAAGTTGTTTCCAACTCATTTAGCAAAAAAAAAAGTTGTTTCCAACTTCCATCTAGTCAATAATGAAGCTACAAGTTGTTTCCGGGCTCAAACGAGTCAAGAATGAAACTACAAGTTGATTCCAATTTCAAACAACCGAAAATGAAGCTACAAATTGTTTTCAACTTCAAACGACTCCGGAATGAAGCTAAAAATTATTTCCAACTTCAATCTAGTCAATAATGAAGCTACAAGTTGTTTCCAGGCTCAAACGAGTAAAGAATGAAACTACAAGTTGATTCCAATTTCAAACAACCGAAAATGAAGCTACAAATTGTTTTCAATTTCAAACGAGTCCGGAATGAAGCTAAAAATTATTTCCAACTTCAATCTAGTCAATAATGAAGCTACAAGTTTTTTCCAGGCTCAAACGAGCCAAGAATGAAACTACAAGTTGATTCCAATTTCAAGCAACTGAAAATGAACCTACAAGTTGTTTTTAACTTCAAACGAGTCCGGAATGAAGCTAAAAATTGTTTCCAACCTCAATCTAGTCAATAGTGAAGCTACAAGTTGTTTCCAGGCTCAAACGAGTCAAGAATGAAACTACAAGTTGATTCCAATTTCAAACAATCGAAAATGAAGCTACAAGTTGTTTTCAACTTCATCTGAGTCCAGAATGAATCTACAAGTTGTTTTCAACTTCAAACGAGTCCGGAATGAAGCTAAAAATTATTTCCAACTTCAATCTAGTCAACAATGAATCTACAAGATGTTTCCGGGCTCAAACGAGTCAAGATTGAAACTACAAGTTGATTCTAATTTGAAACAACCGAAAATGAAGCTACAAGTTGGTGTCAACTTCAAACAAGTCCGGAATGAAGTTACAAGTTGTTTCCAACTCATTTAGCAAAAAAAAAGTTATTTCCAACTTCCATCTAGTCAATAATAAAGCTACAAGTTGTTTCCGGGCTCAAACGAGCCAAGAATGAAACTACAAGTTGATTCCAATTTCAAACAACCGAAAATGACGCTACAAGTTGTTTTCAACTTCAAACGAGTATGGAATGAAGCTACAAGTTGTTTCCAACTTCAATCTAGTCAATAATGAAGCTACAAGTTGTTTCCGGGCTCAAACGAGCCAAGAATGAAACTACAAGTTGATTCCAATTTCAAACAACCGAAAATGACGCTACAAGTTGTTTTCAACTTCAAACGAGTATGTAATGAAGTTACAAGTTGTTTCCAACTTCAATCTAGTCGATAATGAAGCTACAAGTTGTTTCCGGGCTCAAACGAGTCAAGAATGAAACTACAAGTTGATTCCAATTTCAAACAACCGAATATGAACCTACGAGTTGTTTCCAACTTCAATCTAGTCAACAATGAATCTACAAGTTGTTTCCGGGCTCAAACGAGTCAAGATTGAAACTACAAGTTGATTCTAATTTCAAACAACCGAAAATGAAGCTACAAGTTGGTGTCAACTTCAAACAAGTCCGGAATGAAGTTACAAGTTGTTTCCAACTCATTTAGCAAAAAAAAAAAGTTGTTTCCAACTTCCATCTAGTCAATAATGAAGCTACAAGTTGTTTCCGGGCTCAAACGAGTCAAGAATGAAACTACAAGTTGATTCCAATTTCAAACAACCGAAAATGAAGCTACAAATTGTTTTCAACTTCAAACGACTCCGGAATGAAGCTAAAAATTATTTCCAACTTCAATCTAGTCAATAATGAAGCTACAAGTTGTTTCCAGGCTCAAACGAGTAAAGAATGAAACTACAAGTTGATTCCAATTTCAAACAACCGAAAATGAAGCTACAAATTGTTTTCAATTTCAAACGAGTCCGGAATGAAGCTAAAAATTATTTCCAACTTCAATCTAGTCAATAATGAAGCTACAAGTTTTTTCCAGGCTCAAACGAGCCAAGAATGAAACTACAAGTTGATTCCAATTTCAAGCAACTGAAAATGAACCTACAAGTTGTTTTTAACTTCAAACGAGTCCGGAATGAAGCTAAAAATTGTTTCCAACTTCAATCTAGTCAATAGTGAAGCTACAAGTTGTTTCCAGGCTCAAACGAGTCAAGAATGAAACTACAAGTTGATTCCAATTTCAAACAATCGAAAATGAAGCTACAAGTTGTTTTCAACTTCATCTGAGTCCAGAATGAATCTACAAGTTGTTTTCAACTTCAAACGAGTCCGGAATGAAGCTAAAAATTATTTCCAACTTCAATCTAGTCAAAAATGAATCTACAAGATGTTTCCGGGCTCAAACGAGTCAAGATTGAAACTACAAGTTGATTCTAATTTGAAACAACCGAAAATGAAGCTACAAGTTGGTGTCAACTTCAAACAAGTCCGGAATGAAGTTACAAGTTGTTTCCAACTCATTTAGCAAAAAAAAAGTTATTTCCAACTTCCATCTAGTCAATAATAAAGCTACAAGTTGTTTCCGGGCTCAAACGAGCCAAGAATGAAACTACAAGTTGATTCCAATTTCAAACAACCGAAAATGACGCTACAAGTTGTTTTCAACTTCAAACGAGTATGGAATGAAGCTACAAGTTGTTTCCAACTTCAATCTAGTCAATAATGAAGCTACAAGTTGTTTCCGGGCTCAAACGAGCCAAGAATGAAACTACAAGTTGATTCCAATTTCAAACAACCGAAAATGACGCTACAAGTTGTTTTCAACTTCAAACGAGTATGTAATGAAGCTACAAGTTGTTTCCAACTTCAATCTAGTCGATAATGAAGCTACAAGTTGTTTCCGGGCTCAAACGAGTCAAGAATGAAACTACAAGTTGATTCCAATTTCAAACAACCGAATATGAACCTACGAGTTGTTTCCAACTTCAATCTAGTCAACAATGAATCTACAAGTTGTTTCCGGGCTCAAACGAGTCAAGATTGAAACTACAAGTTGATTCTAATTTCAAACAACCGAAAATGAAGCTACAAGTTGGTGTCAACTTCAAACAAGTCCGGAATGAAGTTACAAGTTGTTTCCAACTCATTTAGCAAAAAAAAAAAGTTGTTTCCAACTTCCATCTAGTCAATAATGAAGCTACAAGTTGTTTCCGGGCTCAAACGAGTCAAGAATGAAACTACAAGTTGATTCCAATTTCAAACAACCGAAAATGAAGCTACAAATTGTTTTCAACTTCAAACGACTCCGGAATGAAGCTAAAAATTATTTCCAACTTCAATCTAGTCAATAATGAAGCTACAAGTTGTTTCCAGGCTCAAACGAGTAAAGAATGAAACTACAAGTTGATTCCAATTTCAAACAACCGAAAATGAAGCTACAAATTGTTTTCAATTTCAAACGAGTCCGGAATGAAGCTAAAAATTATTTCCAACTTCAATCTAGTCAATAATGAAGCTACAAGTTTTTTCCAGGCTCAAACGAGCCAAGAATGAAACTACAAGTTGATTCCAATTTCAAGCAACTGAAAATGAACCTACAAGTTGTTTTTAACTTCAAACGAGTCCGGAATGAAGCTAAAAATTGTTTCCAACTTCAATCTAGTCAATAGTGAAGCTACAAGTTGTTTCCAGGCTCAAACGAGTCAAGAATGAAACTACAAGTTGATTCCAATTTCAAACAATCGAAAATGAAGCTACAAGTTGTTTTCAACTTCATCTGAGTCCAGAATGAATCTACAAGTTGTTTTCAACTTCAAACGAGTCCGGAATGAAGCTAAAAATTATTTCCAACTTCAATCTAGTCAAAAATGAATCTACAAGATGTTTCCGGGCTCAAACGAGTCAAGATTGAAACTACAAGTTGATTCTAATTTGAAACAACCGAAAATGAAGCTACAAGTTGGTGTCAACTTCAAACAAGTCCGGAATGAAGTTACAAGTTGTTTCCAACTCATTTAGCAAAAAAAAAGTTATTTCCAACTTCCATCTAGTCAATAATAAAGCTACAAGTTGTTTCCGGGCTCAAACGAGCCAAGAATGAAACTACAAGTTGATTCCAATTTCAAACAACCGAAAATGACGCTACAAGTTGTTTTCAACTTCAAACGAGTATGGAATGAAGCTACAAGTTGTTTCCAACTTCAATCTAGTCAATAATGAAGCTACAAGTTGTTTCCGGGCTCAAACGAGTCAAGAATGAAACTACAAGTTGATTCCAATTTCAAACAACCGAATATGAACCTACAAGTTGTTTTCAACTTCAAACGAGTCCGGAATGAAGCTAAAAATTGTTTCCAACTTCAATCTAGTCAATAGTGAAGCTACAAGTTGTTTCCAGGCTCAAACGAGTCAAGAATGAAACTACAAGTTGATTCCAATTTCAAACAACCGAAAATGAAGCTACAAATTGTTTTCAACTTCAAACGACTCCGGAATGAAGCTAAAAATTATTTCCAACTTCAATCTAGTCAATAATGAAGCTACAAGTTGTTTCCAGGCTCAAACGAGTCAAGAATGAAACTACAAGTTGATTCCAATTTCAAACAACCGAAAATGAAGCTACAAATTGTTTTCAATTTCAAACGAGTCCGGAATGAAGCTAAAAATTATTTCCAACTTCAATCTAGTCAATAATGAAGCTACAAGTTTTTTCCAGGCTCAAACGAGCCAAGAATGAAACTACAAGTTGATTCCAATTTCAAGCAACTGAAAACGAACCTACAAGTTGTTTTCAACTTCAAACGAGTCCAGAATGTAGCTAAAAATTGTTTCCAACTTCAATCTAGTCAATAGTGAAGCTACAAGTTGTTTCCAGGCTCAAACGAGTCAAGAATGAAACTACAAGTTGATTCCAATTTCAAACAATCGAAAATGAAGCTACAAGTTGTTTTCAACTTCATCTGAGTCCAGAATGAAGCTACAAGTTGTTTTCAACTTCAAACGAGTCCGGAATGAAGCTAAAAATTATTTCCAACTTCAATCTAGTCAACAATGAATCTACAAGTTGTTTCCGGGCTCAAACGAGTCAAGATTGAAACTACAAGTTGATTCTAATTTCAAACAACCGAAAATGAAGCTACAAGTTGGTGTCAAATTCAAACAAGGCCGGAATGAAGTTACAAGTTGTTTCCAACTCATTCAGCAAAAAAAAAAGTTGTTTCCAACTTCCATCTAGTCAATAATGAAGCTACATGTTGTTTCAGGGCACAAACGAGCCAAGAATGAAACTACAAGTTGATTCCAATTTCAAACAACCGAAAATGACGCTACAAGTTGTTTTCAACTTCAAACGAGTATGGAATGAAGCTACAAGTTGTTTCCAACTTCAATCTAGTCGATAATGAAGCTACAAGTTGTTTCCGGGCTCAAACGAGTCAAGAATGAAACTACAAGTTGATTCCAATTTCAAACAACCGAATATGAACCTACGAGTTGTTTCCAACTTCAATCTAGTCAACAATGAATCTACAAGTTGTTTCCGGGCTCAAACGAGTCAAGATTGAAACTACAAGTTGATTCTAATTTCAAACAACCGAAAATGAAGCTACAAGTTGGTGTCAACTTCAAACAAGTCCGGAATGAAGTTACAAGTTGTTTCCAACTCATTTAGCAAAAAAAAAGTTGTTTCCAACTTCCATCTAGTCAATAATGAAGCTACAAATTGTTTTCAACTTCAAACGACTCCGGAATGAAGCTAAAAATTATTTCCAACTTCAATCTAGTCAATAATGAAGCTACAAGTTGTTTCCAGGCTCAAACGAGTCAAGAATGAAACTACAAGTTGATTCCAATTTCAAACAACCGAAAATGAAGCTACAAATTGTTTTCAATTTCAAACGAGTCCGGAATGAAGCTAAAAATTATTTCCAACTTCAATCTAGTCAATAATGAAGCTACAAGTTTTTTCCAGGCTCAAACGAGCCAAGAATGAAACTACAAGTTGATTCCAATTTCAAGCAACTGAAAACGAACCTACAAGTTGTTTTCAACTTCAAACGAGTCCGGAATGAAGCTAAAAATTGTTTCCAACTTCAATCTAGTCAATAGTGAAGCTACAAGTTGTTTCCAGGCTCAAACGAGTCAAGAATGAAACTACAAGTTGATTCCAATTTCAAACAATCGAAAATGAAGCTACAAGTTGTTTTCAACTTCATCTGAGTCCAGAATGAAGCTACAAGTTGTTTTCAACTTCAAACGAGTCCGGAATGAAGCTAAAAATTATTTCCAACTTCAATCTAGTCAACAATGAATCTACAAGTTGTTTCCGGGCTCAAACGAGTCAAGATTGAAACTACAAGTTGATTCTAATTTCAAACAACCGAAAATGAAGCTACAAGTTGGTGTCAACTTCAAACAAGTCCGGAATGAAGTTACAAGTTGTTTCCAACTCATTTAGCAAAAAAAAAAGTTGTTTCCAACTTCCATCTAGTCAATAATGAAGCTACAAGTTGTTTCCGGGCTCAAACGAGTCAAGAATGAAACTACAAGTTGATTCCAATTTCAAACAACCGAAAATGAAGCTACAAATTGTTTTCAACTTCAAACGACTCCGGAATGAAGCTAAAAATTATTTCCAACTTCAATCTAGTCAATAATGAAGCTACAAGTTGTTTCCAGGCTCAAACGAGTAAAGAATGAAACTACAAGTTGATTCCAATTTCAAACAACCGAAAATGAAGCTACAAATTGTTTTCAATTTCAAACGAGTCCGGAATGAAGCTAAAAATTATTTCCAACTTCAATCTAGTCAATAATGAAGCTACAAGTTTTTTCCAGGCTCAAACGAGCCAAGAATGAAACTACAAGTTGATTCCAATTTCAAGCAACTGAAAATGAACCTACAAGTTGTTTTTAACTTCAAACGAGTCCGGAATGAAGCTAAAAATTGTTTCCAACCTCAATCTAGTCAATAGTGAAGCTACAAGTTGTTTCCAGGCTCAAACGAGTCAAGAATGAAACTACAAGTTGATTCCAATTTCAAACAATCGAAAATGAAGCTACAAGTTGTTTTCAACTTCATCTGAGTCCAGAATGAATCTACAAGTTGTTTTCAACTTCAAACGAGTCCGGAATGAAGCTAAAAATTATTTCCAACTTCAATCTAGTCAACAATGAATCTACAAGATGTTTCCGGGCTCAAACGAGTCAAGATTGAAACTACAAGTTGATTCTAATTTGAAACAACCGAAAATGAAGCTACAAGTTGGTGTCAACTTCAAACAAGTCCGGAATGAAGTTACAAGTTGTTTCCAACTCATTTAGCAAAAAAAAAGTTATTTCCAACTTCCATCTAGTCAATAATAAAGCTACAAGTTGTTTCCGGGCTCAAACGAGCCAAGAATGAAACTACAAGTTGATTCCAATTTCAAACAACCGAAAATGACGCTACAAGTTGTTTTCAACTTCAAACGAGTATGGAATGAAGCTACAAGTTGTTTCCAACTTCAATCTAGTCAATAATGAAGCTACAAGTTGTTTCCGGGCTCAAACGAGCCAAGAATGAAACTACAAGTTGATTCCAATTTCAAACAACCGAAAATGACGCTACAAGTTGTTTTCAACTTCAAACGAGTATGGAATGAAGCTACAAGTTGTTTCCAACTTCAATCTAGTCGATAATGAAGCTACAAGTTGTTTCCGGGCTCAAACGAGTCAAGAATGAAACTACAAGTTGATTCCAATTTCAAACAACCGAATATGAACCTACGAGTTGTTTCCAACTTCAATCTAGTCAACAATGAATCTACAAGTTGTTTCCGGGCTCAAACGAGTCAAGATTGAAACTACAAGTTGATTCTAATTTCAAACAACCGAAAATGAAGCTACAAGTTGGTGTCAACTTCAAACAAGTCCGGAATGAAGTTACAAGTTGTTTCCAACTCATTTAGCAAAAAAAAAGTTGTTTCCAACTTCCATCTAGTCAATAATGAAGCTACAAATTGTTTTCAACTTCAAACGACTCCGGAATGAAGCTAAAAATTATTTCCAACTTCAATCTAGTCAATAATGAAGCTACAAGTTGTTTCCAGGCTCAAACGAGTCAAGAATGAAACTACAAGTTGATTCCAATTTCAAACAACCGAAAATGAAGCTACAAATTGGTTTCAATTTCAAACGAGTCCGGAATGAAGCTAAAAATTATTTCCAACTTCAATCTAGTCAATAATGAAGCTACAAGTTTTTTCCAGGCTCAAACGAGCCAAGAATGAAACTACAAGTTGATTCCAATTTCAAGCAACTGAAAACGAACCTACAAGTTGTTTTCAACTTCAAACGAGTCCGGAATGAAGCTAAAAATTGTTTCCAACTTCAATCTAGTCAATAGTGAAGCTACAAGTTGTTTCCAGGCTCAAACGAGTCAAGAATGAAACTACAAGTTGATTCCAATTTCAAACAATCGAAAATGAAGCTACAAGTTGTTTTCAACTTCATCTGAGTCCAGAATGAAGCTACAAGTTGTTTTCAACTTCAAACGAGTCCGGAATGAAGCTAAAAATTATTTCCAACTTCAATCTAGTCAACAATGAATCTACAAGTTGTTTCCGGGCTCAAACGAGTCAAGATTGAAACTACAAGTTGATTCTAATTTCAAACAACCGAAAATGAAGCTACAAGTTGGTGTCAACTTCAAACAAGTCCGGAATGAAGTTACAAGTTGTTTCCAACTCATTTAGCAAAAAAAAAAGTTGTTTCCAACTTCCATCTAGTCAATAATGAAGCTACAAGTTGTTTCCGGGCTCAAACGAGTCAAGAATGAAACTACAAGTTGATTCCAATTTCAAACAACCGAAAATGAAGCTACAAATTGTTTTCAACTTCAAACGACTCCGGAATGAAGCTAAAAATTATTTCCAACTTCAATCTAGTCAATAATGAAGCTACAAGTTGTTTCCAGGCTCAAACGAGTAAAGAATGAAACTACAAGTTGATTCCAATTTCAAACAACCGAAAATGAAGCTACAAATTGTTTTCAATTTCAAACGAGTCCGGAATGAAGCTAAAAATTATTTCCAACTTCAATCTAGTCAATAATGAAGCTACAAGTTTTTTCCAGGCTCAAACGAGCCAAGAATGAAACTACAAGTTGATTCCAATTTCAACCAACTGAAAATGAACCTACAAGTTGTTTTTAACTTCAAACGAGTCCGGAATGAAGCTAAAAATTGTTTCCAACCTCAATCTAGTCAATAGTGAAGCTACAAGTTGTTTCCAGGCTCAAACGAGTCAAGAATGAAACTACAAGTTGATTCCAATTTCAAACAATCGAAAATGAAGCTACAAGTTGTTTTCAACTTCATCTGAGTCCAGAATGAATCTACAAGTTGTTTTCAACTTCAAACGAGTCCGGAATGAAGCTAAAAATTATTTCCAACTTCAATCTAGTCGACAATGAATCTACAAGATGTTTCCGGGCTCAAACGAGTCAAGATTGAAACTACAAGTTGATTCTAATTTGAAACAACCGAAAATGAAGCTACAAGTTGGTGTCAACTTCAAACAAGTCCGGAATGAAGTTACAAGTTGTTTCCAACTCATTTAGCAAAAAAAAAGTTATTTCCAACTTCCATCTAGTCAATAATAAAGCTACAAGTTGTTTCCGGGCTCAAACGAGCCAAGAATGAAACTACAAGTTGATTCCAATTTCAAACAACCGAAAATGACGCTACAAGTTGTTTTCAACTTCAAACGAGTATGGAATGAAGCTACAAGTTGTTTCCAACTTCAATCTAGTCAATAATGAAGCTACAAGTTGTTTCCGGGCTCAAACGAGTCAAGAATGAAACTACAAGTTGATTCCAATTTCAAACAACCGAATATGAACCTACAAGTTGTTTTCAACTTCAAACGAGTCCGGAATGAAGCTAAAAATTGTTTCCAACTTCAATCTAGTCAATAGTGAAGCTACAAGTTGTTTCCAGGCTCAAACGAGTCAAGAATGAAACTACAAGTTGATTCCAATTTCAAACAACCGAAAATGAAGCTACAAATTGTTTTCAACTTCAAACGACTCCGGAATGAAGCTAAAAATTATTTCCAACTTCAATCTAGTCAATAATGAAGCTACAAGTTGTTTCCAGGCTCAAACGAGTCAAGAATGAAACTACAAGTTGATTCCAATTTCAAACAACCGAAAATGAAGCTACAAATTGTTTTCAATTTCAAACGAGTCCGGAATGAAGCTAAAAATTATTTCCAACTTCAATCTAGTCAATAATGAAGCTACAAGTTTTTTCCAGGCTCAAACGAGCCAAGAATGAAACTATAAGTTGATTCCAATTTCAAGCAACTGAAAACGAACCTACAAGTTGTTTTCAACTTCAAACGAGTCCGGAATGTAGCTAAAAATTGTTTCCAACTTCAATCTAGTCAATAGTGAAGCTACAAGTTGTTTCCAGGCTCAAACGAGTCAAGAATGAAACTACAAGTTGATTCCAATTTCAAACAATCGAAAATGAAGCTACAAGTTGTTTTCAACTTCATCTGAGTCCAGAATGAAGCTACAAGTTGTTTTCAACTTCAAACGAGTCCGGAATGAAGCTAAAAATTATTTCCAACTTCAATCTAGTCAACAATGAATCTACAAGTTGTTTCCGGGCTCAAACGAGTCAAGATTGAAACTACAAGTTGATTCTAATTTCAAACAACCGAAAATGAAGCTACAAGTTGGTGTCAAATTCAAACAAGGCCGGAATGAAGTTACAAGTTGTTTCCAACTCATTCAGCAAAAAAAAAAGTTGTTTCCAACTTCCATCTAGTCAATAATGAAGCTACAAGTTGTTTCAGGGCACAAACGAGCCAAGAATGAAACTACAAGTTGATTCCAATTTCAAACAACCGAAAATGACGCTACAAGTTGTTTTCAACTTCAAACGAGTATGGAATGAAGCTACAAGTTGTTTCCAACTTCAATCTAGTCGATAATGAAGCTACAAGTTGTTTCCGGGATCAAACGAGTCAAGAATGAAACTACAAGTTGATTCCAATTTCAAACAACCGAATATGAACCTACGAGTTGTTTCCAACTTCAATCTAGTCAACAATGAATCTACAAGTTGTTTTCGGGCTCAAACGAGTCAAGATTGAAACTACAAGTTGATTCTAATTTCAAACAACCGAAAATGAAGCTACAAGTTGGTGTCAACTTCAAACAAGTCCGGAATGAAGTTACAAGTTGTTTCCAACTCATTTAGCAAAAAAAAAGTTGTTTCCAACTTCCATCTAATCAATAATGAAGCTACAAATTGTTTTCAACTTCAAACGACTCCGGAATGAAGCTAAAAATTATTTCCAACTTCAATCTAGTCAATAATGAAGCTACAAGTTGTTTCCAGGCTCAAACGAGTCAAGAATGAAACTACAAGTTGATTCCAATTTCAAACAACCGAAAATGAAGCTACAAATTGTTTTCAATTTCAAACGAGTCCGGAATGAAGCTAAAAATTATTTCCAACTTCAATCTAGTCAATAATGAAGCTACAAGTTTTTTCCAGGCTCAAACGAGCCAAGAATGAAACTACAAGTTGATTCCAATTTCAAGCAACTGAAAACGAACCTACAAGTTGTTTTCAACTTCAAACGAGTCCGGAATGTAGCTAAAAATTGTTTCCAACTTCAATCTAGTCAATAGTGAAGCTACAAGTTGTTTCCAGGCTCAAACGAGTCAAGAATGAAACTACAAGTTGATTCCAATTTCAAACAATCGAAAATGAAGCTACAAGTTGTTTTCAACTTCATCTGAGTCCAGAATGAAGCTACAAGTTGTTTTCAACTTCAAACGAGTCCGGAATGAAGCTAAAAATTATTTCCAACTTCAATCTAGTCAACAATGAATCTACAAGTTGTTTCCGGGCTCAAACGAGTCAAGATTGAAACTACAAGTTGATTCTAATTTCAAACAACCGAAAATGAAGCTACAAGTTGGTGTCAACTTCAAACAAGTCCGGAATGAAGTTACAAGTTGTTTCCAACTCATTTAGCAAAAAAAAAGTTGTTTCCAACTTCCATCTAGTCAATAATGAAGCTACAAATTGTTTTCAACTTCAAACGACTCCGGAATGAAGCTAAAAATTATTTCCAACTTCAATCTAGTCAATAATGAAGCTACAAGTTGTTTCCAGGCTCAAACGAGTCAAGAATGAAACTACAAGTTGATTCCAATTTCAAACAACCGAAAATGAAGCTACAAATTGTTTTCAATTTCAAACGAGTCCGGAATGAAGCTAAAAATTATTTCCAACTTCAATCTAGTCAATAATGAAGCTACAAGTTTTTTCCAGGCTCAAACGAGCCAAGAATGAAACTACAAGTTGATTCCAATTTCAAGCAACTGAAAACGAACCTACAAGTTGTTTTCAACTTCAAACGAGTCCGGAATGTAGCTAAAAATTGTTTCCAACTTCAATCTAGTCAATAGTGAAGCTACAAGTTGTTTCCAGGCTCAAACGAGTCAAGAATGAAACTACAAGTTGATTCCAATTTCAAACAATCGAAAATGAAGCTACAAGTTGTTTTCAACTTCATCTGAGTCCAGAATGAAGCTACAAGTTGTTTTCAACTTCAAACGAGTCCGGAATGAAGCTAAAAATTATTTCCAACTTCAATCTAGTCAACAATGAATCTACAAGTTGTTTCCGGGCTCAAACGAGTCAAGATTGAAACTACAAGTTGATTCTAATTTCAAACAACCGAAAATGAAGCTACAAGTTGGTGTCAAATTCAAACAAGGCCGGAATGAAGTTACAAGTTGTTTCCAACTCATTCAGCAAAAAAAAAAGTTGTTTCCAACTTCCATCTAGTCAATAATGAAGCTACAAGTTGTTTCAGGGCACAAACAAGCCAAGAATGAAACTACAAGTTGATTCCAATTTCAAACAACCGAAAATGACGCTACAAGTTGTTTTCAACTTCAAACGAGTATGGAATGAAGCTACAAGTTGTTTCCAACTTCAATCTAGTCGATAATGAAGCTACAAGTTGTTTCCGGGCTCAAACGAGTCAAGAATGAAACTACAAGTTGATTCCAATTTCAAACAACCGAATATGAACCTACGAGTTGTTTCCAACTTCAATCTAGTCAACAATGAATCTACAAGTTGTTTCCGGGCTCAAACGAGTCAAGATTGAAACTACAAGTTGATTCTAATTTCAAACAACCGAAAATGAAGCTACAAGTTGGTGTCAACTTCAAACAAGTCCGGAATGAAGTTACAAGTTGTTTCCAACTCATTTAGCAAAAAAAAAGTTGTTTCCAACTTCCATCTAGTCAATAATGAAGCTACAAATTGTTTTCAACTTCAAACGACTCCGGAATGAAGCTAAAAATTATTTCCAACTTCAATCTAGTCAATAATGAAGCTACAAGTTGTTTCCAGGCTCAAACGAGTCAAGAATGAAACTACAAGTTAATTCCAATTTCAAACAACCGAAAATGAAGCTACAAATTGTTTTCAATTTCAAACGAGTCCGGAATGAAGCTAAAAATTATTTCCAACTTCAATCTAGTCAATAATGAAGCTACAAGTTTTTTCCAGGCTCAAACGAGCCAAGAATGAAACTACAAGTTGATTCCAATTTCAAGCAACTGAAAACGAACCTACAAGTTGTTTTCAACTTCAAACGAGTCCGGAATGAAGCTAAAAATTGTTTCCAACTTCAATCTAGTCAATAGTGAAGCTACAAGTTGTTTCCAGGCTCAAACGAGTCAAGAATGAAACTACAAGTTGATTCCAATTTCAAACAATCGAAAATGAAGCTACAAGTTGTTTTCAACTTCATCTGAGTCCAGAATGAAGCTACAAGTTGTTTTCAACTTCAAACGAGTCCGGAATGAAGCTAAAAATTATTTCCAACTTCAATCTAGTCAACAATGAATCTACAAGTTGTTTCCGGGCTCAAACGAGTCAAGATTGAAACTACAAGTTGATTCTAATTTCAAACAACCGAAAATGAAGCTACAAGTTGGTGTCAAATTCAAACAAGGCCGGAATGAAGTTACAAGTTGTTTCCAACTCATTTAGCAAAAAAAAAGTTGTTTCCAACTTCCATCTAGTCAATAATGAAGCTACAAGTTGTTTCCGGGCACAAACGAGCCAAGAATGAAACTACAAGTTGATTCCAATTTCAAACAACCGAAAATGACGCTACAAGTTGTTTTCAACTTCAAACGAGTATGGAATGAAGCTAAAAGTTGTTTCCAACTTCAATCTAGTCGATAATGAAGCTACAAGTTGTTTCCGGGCTCAAACGAGTCAAGAATGAAACTACAAGTTGATTCCAATTTCAAACAACCGAATATGAACCTACAAGTTGTTTTCAACCTCTAACGAGTCCGAAATGAAGCTAAAAATTGTTTCCAACTTCAATCTAGTCAATAATGAAGCTACAAGTTGTTTCCAGGCCCAAACGAGTCAAGAATGAAACTACAAGTTGATTCCAATTTCATACAACCGAAAATGAAGCTACAAGTTGGTTTCAACTTCAAACGTGTGCAGAATGAAGCTACAAGTTGTTTCCAACTCATTTAGCAAAAAAAAAAGTTTTTTCCAACTTCAATCTAGTCAATAATGAAGCTACAAGTTGTTTCCGGGCTCAAACGAGTCAAGTATGAAACTACAAGTTTATTCCAATTTCAAACAACCGAATATGAACCTACAAGTTGTTTTCAACTTCAAACGAGTCCAGAATGAAGCTAAAAATTGTTTCCAACTTCAATCTAGTCAATAATGAAGCTACAAGTTGTTTCCAGGCTCAAACGAGTCAAGAATGAAACTACAAGTTGATTCCAATTTCAGACAACCGAAAATGAAGCTACAAGTTGGTTTCAATTTCAAACGAGTCCAGAATGAAGCTACAAGTTGTTTCCAACTCATTTAGCAAAAAAAAAAAAGTTGTTTCCAACTTCAATCTAGTCAATAATGAAGCTACAAGTTGTTTCCGGGCTCAAACGAGTCAAGAATGAAACTACAGGTTGATTCCAATTTCAAACAACTGAAAATGAAGCTACGAGTTGTTTCCAACTTTAATCTAGTCAACAATGAATCTACAAGTTGTTTCCGGGCTCAAACGAGTCAAGATTGAAACTACAAGTTGATTCTAATTTCAAACAACCGAAAATGAAGCTACAAGTTGGTGTCAACTTCAAACGAGTATGGAATGAAGTTGTTTCCAACTTCAATCTAGTCAATAATAAATCTACTAGTTGTTTCCGGGCTCAAACGAGTCAAGAATGAAACTACAAGTTGATTCCAATTTCAAACAACCGAAAATGAAGCTACAAATTTTTTTCAATTTCAAACGAGTCCGGAATGAAGCTAAAAATTATTTCCAACTTCAATCTAGTCAATAATGAAGCTACAAGTTTTTTCCGGGCTCAAACGAGCCAAGAATGAAACTACAAGTTGATTCCAATTTCAAACAACTGAAAATGAACCTACAAGTTGTTTTCAACTTCAAACGAGTCCGAAATGAAGCTAAAAATTGTTACCAACTTCAATCTAGTCAATAGTGAAGCTACAAGTTGTTTCCAGGCTCAAACGAGTCAAGAATGAAACTACAAGTTGATTCCAATTTCAAACAACCGAAAATGAAGCTACAAATTTTTTTCAATTTCAAACGAGTCCGGAATGAAGCTAAAAATTATTTCCAACTTCAATCTAGTCAATAATGAAGCTACAAGTTTTTTCCGGGCTCAAACGAGCCAAGAATGAAACTACAAGTTGATTCCAATTTCAAACAACTGAAAATGAACCTACAAGTTGTTTTCAACTTCAAACGAGTCCGAAATGAAGCTAAAAATTGTTACCAACTTCAATCTAGTCAATAGTGAAGCTACAAGTTGTTTCCAGGCTCAAACGAGTCAAGAATGAAACTACAAATTGATTCCAATTTCATACAACCGAAAATGAAGCTACAAGTTGTTTTCAACTTCATCTGAGTCCAGAATGAAGCTACAAGTTGTTTTCAACTTCAAACGAGTCCGGAATGAAGCTAAAAATTATTTCCAACTTCAATCTAGTCAACAATGAATCTACAAGTTGTTTCCGGGCTCAAACGAGTCAAGATTGAAACTACAAGTTGATTCTAATTTCAAACAACCGAAAATGAAGCTACAAGTTGGTGTCAACTTCAAACAAGTCCGGAATGAAGTTACAAGTTGTTTCCAACTCATTTAGCAAAAAAAAAGTTGTTTCCAACTTCCATCTAGTCAATAATGAAGCTACAAGTTGTTTCCGGGCTCAAACGAGCCAAGAATGAAACTACAAGTTGATTACAATTTCAAACAACCGAAAATGACGCTACAAGTTGTTTTCAACTTCAAACGAGTATGGAATGAAGCTACAAGTTGTTTCCAACTTCAATCTAGTCAATAATGAAGCTACAAGTTGTTTCCGGGCTCAAACGAGTCAAGAATGAAACTACAAGTTGATTCCAATTTCAAACAACCGAATATGAACCTACAAGTTGTTTTCAACTTCTAACGAGTCCGAAATGAAGCTAAAAATTGTTTCCAACTTCAATCTAGTCAATAATGAAGCTACAAGTTGTTTCCAGGCTCAAACGAGTCAAGAATGAAACTACAAGTTGATTCCAATTTCACACAACCGAAAATGAAGCTACAAGTTGGTTTCAACTTCAAACGTGTGCATAATGAAGCTACAAGTTGTTTCCAACTCATTTAGCAAAAAAAAAAGTTGTTTCCAACTTCAATCTAGTCAATAATGAAGCTACAAGTTGTTTCCGGGCTCAAACGAGTCAAGAATGAAACTACAAGTTTATTCCAATTTCAAACAACCGAATATGAACCTACAAGTTGTTTTCAACTTCAAACGAGTACGGAATGAAGCTAAAAATTGTTTCCAACTTCAATCTAGTCAATAATGAAGCTACAAGTTGTTTCCAGGCTCAAACGAGTCTAGAATGAAACTACAAGTTGATTCCAATTTCAGACAACCGAAAATGAAGCTACAAGTTGGTTTAAACTTCAAACGATTCCAGAATGAAGCTAAAAGTTGTTTCCAACTCATTTAGCAAAAAAAAAAAAAGTTGTTTCCAACTTTAATCTAGTCAATAATGAAGCTACAAGTTGTTTCCGGGCTCAAACGAGTCAAGAATGAAACTACAAGTTGATTCCAATTTCAAACAATCGAAAATGAAGCTACAAGTTGTTTTCAACTTCATCTGAGTCCAGAATGAAGCTACAAGTTGTTTTCAACTTCAAACGAGTCCGGAATCAAGCTAAAAATTATTTCCAACTTCAATCTAGTCAACAATGAATCTACAAGTTGTTTCCGGGCTCAAACGAGTCAAGATTGAAACTACAAGTTGATTCTAATTTCAAACAACCGAAAATGAAGCTACAAGTTGGTGTCAAATTCAAACAAGGCCGGAATGAAGTTACAAGTTGTTTCCAACTCATTTAGCAAAAGAAAAAGTTGTTTCCAACTTCCATCTAGTCAATAATGAAGCTACAAGTTGTTTCCGGGCTCAAACGAGCCAAGAATGAAACTACAAGTTGATTCCAATTTCAAACAACCGAAAATGACGCTACAAGTTGTTTTCAACTTCAAACGAGTATGGAATGAAGCTACAAGTTGTTTCCAATTTCAGACAACCGAAAATGAAGCTACAAGTTGGTTTCAACTTCAAACGAGTCCAGAATGAAGCTACAAGTTGTTTCCAACTCATTTAGCAAAAAAAAAAGTTGTTTCCAACTTCAATCTAGTCAATAATGAAGCTACAAGTTGTTTCCGGGCTCAAACGAGTTAAGAATGAAACTACAAGTTGATTCCAATTTCAAACAACCGAAAATGAAGCTACAAGTTGGTGTCAACTTCAAACAAGTCCGGAATGAAGTTACAAGTTGTTTCCAACTCATTTAGCAAAAAAAAAAAGTTGTTTCCAACTTCCATCTAGTCAATAATGAAGCTACAAGTTGTTTCCGGGCACAAACGAGTCAAGAATGAAACTACAAGTTGATTCCAATTTCAAACAACCGAAAATGAAGCTACAAATTGTTTTCAACTTCAAACGACTCCGGAATGAAGCTAAAAATTATTTCCAACTTCAATCTAGTCAATAATGAAGCTACAAGTTGTTTCCAGGCTCAAACGAGTCAAGAATGAAACTACAAGTTGATTCCAATTTCAAACAACCGAAAATGAAGCTACAAATTTTTTTCAATTTCAAACGAGTCCGGAATGAAGCTAAAAATTATTTCCAACTTCAATCTAGTCAATAATGAAGCTACAAGTTTTTTCCGGGCTCAAACGAGCCAAGAATGAAACTACAAGTTGATTCCAATTTCAAACAACTGAAAATGAACCTACAAGTTGTTTTCAACTTCAAACGAGTCCGAAATGAAGCTAAAAATTGTTACCAACTTCAATCTAGTCAATAGTGAAGCTACAAGTTGTTTCCAGGCTCAAACGAGTCAAGAATGAAACTACAAATTGATTCCAATTTCATACAACCGAAAATGAAGCTACAAGTTGTTTTCAACTTCATCTGAGTCCAGAATGAAGCTACAAGTTGTTTTCAACTTCAAACGAGTCCGGAATGAAGCTAAAAATTATTTCCAACTTCAATCTAGTCAACAATGAATCTACAAGTTGTTTCCGGGCTCAAACGAGTCAAGATTGAAACTACAAGTTGATTCTAATTTCAAACAACCGAAAATGAAGCTACAAGTTGGTGTCAACTTCAAACAAGTCCGGAATGAAGTTACAAGTTGTTTCCAACTCATTTAGCAAAAAAAAAGTTGTTTCCAACTTCCATCTAGTCAATAATGAAGCTACAAGTTGTTTCCGGGCTCAAACGAGCCAAGAATGAAACTACAAGTTGATTACAATTTCAAACAACCGAAAATGACGCTACAAGTTGTTTTCAACTTCAAACGAGTATGGAATGAAGCTACAAGTTGTTTCCAACTTCAATCTAGTCAATAATGAAGCTACAAGTTGTTTCCGGGCTGAAACGAGTCAAGAATGAAACTACAAGTTGATTCCAATTTCAAACAACCGAATATGAACCTACAAGTTGTTTTCAACTTCTAACGAGTCCGAAATGAAGCTAAAAATTGTTTCCAACTTCAATCTAGTCAATAATGAAGCTACAAGTTGTTTCCAGGCTCAAACGAGTCTAGAATGAAACTACAAGTTGATTCCAATTTCAGACAACCGAAAATGAAGCTACAAGTTGGTTTCAACTTCAAACGATTCTAGAATGAAGCTAAAAGTTGTTTCCAACTCATTTAGCAAAAAAAAAAAAGTTGTTTCCAACTTTAATCTAGTCAATAATGAAGCTACAAGTTGTTTCCGGGCTCAAACGAGTCAAGAATGAAACTACAAGTTGATTCCAATTTCAAACAATCGAAAATGAAGCTACAAGTTGTTTTCAACTTCATCTGAGTCCAGAATGAAGCTACAAGTTGTTTTCAACTTCAAACGAGTCCGGAATGAAGCTAAAAATTATTTCCAACTTCAATCTAGTCAACAATGAATCTACAAGTTGTTTCCGGGCTCAAACGAGTCAAGATTGAAACTACAAGTTGATTCTAATTTCAAACAACCGAAAATGAAGCTACAAGTTGGTGTCAAATTCAAACAAGGCCGGAATGAAGTTACAAGTTGTTTCCAACTCATTTAGCAAAAAAAAAAGTTGTTTCCAACTTCCATCTAGTCAATAATGAAGCTACAAGTTGTTTCCGGGCACAAACGAGCCAAGAATGAAACTACAAGTTGATTCCAATTTCAAACAACCGAAAATGACGCTACAAGTTGTTTTCAACTTCAAACGAGTATGGAATGAAGCTACAAGTTGTTTCCAACTTCAATCTAGTCGATAATGAAGCTACAAGTTGTTTCCGGGCTCAAACGAGTCAAGAATGAAACTACAAGTTGATTCCAATTTCAAACAACCGAATATGAACCTACGAGTTGTTTCCAACTTCAATCTAGTCAACAATGAATCTACAAGTTGTTTCCGGGCTCAAACGAGTCAAGATTGAAACTACAAGTTGATTCTAATTTCAAACAACCGAAAATGAAGCTACAAGTTGGTGTCAACTTCAAACAAGTCCGGAATGAAGTTACAAGTTGTTTCCAACTCATTTAGCAAAAAAAAAAAGTTGTTTCCAACTTCCATCTAGTCAATAATGAAGCTACAAATTGTTTTCAACTTCAAACGACTCCGGAATGAAGCTAAAAATTATTTCCAACTTCAATCTAGTCAATAATGAAGCTACAAGTTGTTTCCAGGCTCAAACGAGTCAAGAATGAAACTACAAGTTGATTCCAATTTCAAACAACCGAAAATGAAGCTACAAATTGTTTTCAATTTCATACGAGTCCGGAATGAAGCTAAAAATTATTTCCAACTTCAATCTAGTCAATAATGAAGCTACAAGTTTTTTCCAGGCTCAAACGAGCCAAGAATGAAACTACAAGTTGATTCCAATTTCAAGCAACTGAAAACGAACCTACAAGTTGTTTTCAACTTCAAACGAGTCCGGAATGAAGCTAAAAATTGTTTCCAACTTCAATCTAGTCAATAGTGAAGCTACAAGTTGTTTCCAGGCTCAAACGAGTCAAGAATGAAACTACAAGTTGATTCCAATTTCAAACAATCGAAAATGAAGCTACAAGTTGTTTTCAACTTCATCTGAGTCCAAAATGAAGCTACAAGTTGTTTTCAACTTCAAACGAGTCCGGAATGAAGCTAAAAATTATTTCCAACTTCAATCTAGTCAACAATGAATCTACAAGTTGTTTCCGGGCTCAAACGAGTCAAGATTGAAACTACAAGTTGATTCTAATTTCAAACAACCGAAAATGAAGCTACAAGTTGGTGTCAAATTCAAACAAGGCCGGAATGAAGTTACAAGTTGTTTCCAACTCATTTAGCAAAAAAAAAGTTGTTTCCAACTTCCATCTAGTCAATAATGAAGCTACAAGTTGTTTCCGGGCACAAACGAGCCAAGAATGAAACTACAAGTTGATTCCAATTTCAAACAACCGAAAATGACGCTACAAGTTGTTTTCAACTTCAAACGAGTATGGAATGAAGCTACAAGTTGTTTCCAACTTCAATCTAGTCGATAATGAAGCTACAAGTTGTTTCCGGGCTCAAACGAGTCAAGAATGAAACTACAAGTTGATTCCAATTTCAAACAACCGAATATGAACCTACAAGTTGTTTTCAACCTCTAACGAGTCCGAAATGAAGCTAAAAATTGTTTCCAACTTCAATCTAGTCAATAATGAAGCTACAAGTTGTTTCCAGGCTCAAACGAGTCAAGAATGAAACTACAAGTTGATTCCAATTTCATACAACCGAAAATGAAGCTACAAGTTGGTTTCAACTTCAAACGTGTGCAGAATGAAGCTACAAGTTGTTTCCAACTCATTTAGCAAAAAAAAAAGTTGTTTCCAACTTCAATCTAGTCAATAATGTAGCTACAAGTTGTTTCCGGGCTCAAACGAGTCAAGTATGAAACTACAAGTTTATTCCAATTTCAAACAACCGAATATGAACCTACAAGTTGTTTTCAACTTCAAACGAGTCCAGAATGAAGCTAAAAATTGTTTCCAACTTCAATCTAGTCAATAATGAAGCTACAAGTTGTTTCCAGGCTCAAACGAGTCAAGAATGAAACTACAAGTTGATTCCAATTTCAGACAACCGAAAATGAAGCTACAAGTTGGTTTCAATTCAAACGAGTCCAGAATGAAGCTACAAGTTGTTTCCAACTCATTTAGCAAAAAAAAAAAAGTTGTTTCCAACTTCAATCTAGTCAATAATGAAGCTACAAGTTGTTTCCGGGCTCAAACGAGTCAAGAATGAAACTACAGGTTGATTCCAATTTCAAACAACCTGAAAATGAAGCTACGAGTTGTTTCCAACTTTAATCTAGTCAACAATGAATCTACAAGTTGTTTCCGGGCTCAAACGAGTCAAGATTGAAACTACAAGTTGATTCTAATTTCAAACAACCGAAAATGAAGCTACAAGTTGGTGTCAACTTCAAACAAGTCCGGAATGAAGTTACAAGTTGTTTCCAACTCATTTAGCAAAAAAAAAGTTGTTTCCAACTTCCATCTAGTCAATAATGAAGCTACAAGTTGTTTCCGGGCTCAAACGAGCCAAGAATGAAACTACAAGTTGATTCCAATTTCAAACAACCGAAAATGACGCTACAAGTTGTTTTCAACTTCAAACGAGTATGGAATGAAGCTACAAGTTGTTTCCAACTTCAATCTAGTCAATAATGAAGCTACAAGTTGTTTCCGGGCTCAAACGAGTCAAGAATGAAACTACAAGTTGATTCCAATTTCAAACAACCGAATATGAACCTACAAGTTGTTTTCAACTCTAACGAGTCCGAAATGAAGCTAAAAATTGTTTCCAACTTCAATCTAGTCAATAATGAAGCTACAAGTTGTTTCCAGGCTCAAACGAGTCAAGAATGAAACTACAAGTTGATTCCAATTTCAGACAACCGAAAATGAAGCTACAAGTTGGTTTCAACTTCAAACGTGTGCAGAATGAAGCTACAAGTTGTTTCCAACTCATTTAGCAAAAAAAAAAAAGTTGTTTCCAACTTCAATCTAGTCAATAATGTAGCTACAAGTTGTTTCCGGGCTCAAACGAGTCAAGTATGAAACTACAAGTTTATTCCAATTTCAAACAACCGAATATGAACCTACAAGTTGTTTTCAACTTCAAACGAGTCCAGAATGAAGCTAAAAATTGTTTCCAACTTCAATCTAGTCAATAATGAAGCTACAAGTTGTTTCCAGGCTCAAACGAGTCAAGAATGAAACTACAAGTTGATTCCAATTTCAGACAACCGAAAATGAAGCTACAAGTTGGTTTCAATTTCAAACGAGTCCAGAATGAAGCTACAAGTTGTTTCCAACTCATTTAGCAAAAAAAAAAAAGTTGTTTCCAACTTCAATCTAGTCAATAATGAAGCTACAAGTTGTTTCCGGGCTCAAA
This sequence comes from Daucus carota subsp. sativus, assembly GCF_001625215.2. Taxonomy (NCBI): domain Eukaryota; kingdom Viridiplantae; phylum Streptophyta; class Magnoliopsida; order Apiales; family Apiaceae; genus Daucus; species Daucus carota. Next base: position 25,395,054 of record NC_030389.2, on the reverse strand, counting down.
CGAGTCAAGAATGAAACTACAAGTTGATTCCAATTTCAAACAACTGAAAATGAAGCTACGAGTTGTTTCCAACTTTAATCTAGTCAACAATGAATCTACAAGTTGTTTCCGGGCTCAAACGAGTCAAGATTGAAACTACAAGTTGATTCTAATTTCAAACAACCGAAAATGAAGCTACAAGTTGGTGTCAACTTCAAACAAGTCCGGAATGAAGTTACAAGTTGTTTCCAACTCATTTAGCAAAAAAAAAGTTGTTTCCAACTTCCATCTAGTCAATAATGAAGCTACAAGTTGTTTCCGGGCTCAAACGAGCCAAGAATGAAACTACAAGTTGATTCCAATTTCAAACAACCGAAAATGACGCTACAAGTTGTTTTCAACTTCAAACGAGTATGGAATGAAGCTACAAGTTGTTTCCAACTTCCATCTAGTCAATAATGAAGCTACAAGTTGTTTCCGGGCTCAAACGAGCCAAGAATGAAACTACAAGTTGATTCCAATTTCAAACAACCGAAAATGACGCTACAAGTTGTTTTCAACTTCAAACGAGTATGGAATGAAGCTACAAGTTGTTTCCAATTTCAGACAACCGAAAATGAAGCTACAAGTTGGTTTCAACTTCAAACGAGTCCAGAATGAAGCTACAAGTTGTTTCCAACTCATTTAGCAAAAAAAAAAGTTGTTTCCAACTTCAATCTAGTCAATAATGTAGCTACAAGTTGTTTCCGGGCTCAAACGAGTCAAGTATGAAACTACAAGTTTATTCCAATTTCAAACAACCGAATATGAACCTACAAGTTGTTTTCAACTTCAAACGAGTCCAGAATGAAGCTAAAAATTGTTTCCAACTTCAATCTAGTCAATAATGAAGCTACAAGTTGTTTCCAGGCTCAAACGAGTCAAGAATGAAACTACAAGTTGATTCCAATTTCAGACAACCGAAAATGAAGCTACAAGTTGGTTTCAATTTCAAACGAGTCCAGAATGAAGCTACAAGTTGTTTCCAACTCATTTAGCAAAAAAAAAAAAAGTTGTTTCCAACTTCAATCTAGTCAATAATGAAGCTACAAGTTGTTTCCGGGCTCAAACGAGTCAAGAATGAAACTACAGGTTGATTCCAATTTCAAACAACTGAAAATGAAGCTACGAGTTGTTTCCAACTTTAATCTAGTCAACAATGAATCTACAAGTTGTTTCCGGGCTCAAACGAGTCAAGATTGAAACTACAAGTTGATTCTAATTTCAAACAACCGAAAATGAAGCTACAAGTTGGTGTCAACTTCAAACAAGTCCGGAATGAAGTTACAAGTTGTTTCCAACTCATTTAGCAAAAAAAAGTTGTTTCCAACTTCCATCTAGTCAATAATGAAGCTACAAGTTGTTTCGGGCTCAAACGAGCCAAGAATGAAACTACAAGTTGATTCCAATTTCAAACAACCGAAAATGACGCTACAAGTTGTTTTCAACTTCAAACGAGTATGGAATGAAGCTACAAGTTGTTTCCAACTTCCATCTAGTCAATAATGAAGCTACAAGTTGTTTCCGGGCTCAAACGAGCCAAGAATGAAACTACAAGTTGATTCCAATTTCAAACAACCGAAAATGACGCTACAAGTTGTTTTCAACTTCAAACGAGTATGGAATGAAGCTACAAGTTGTTTCCAATTTCAGACAACCGAAAATGAAGCTACAAGTTGGTTTCAACTTCAAACGAGTCCAGAATGAAGCTACAAGTTGTTTCCAACTCATTTAGCAAAAAAAAAGTTGTTTCCAACTTCAATCTAGTCAATAATGAAGCTACAAGTTGTTTCCGGGCTCAAACGAGTTAAGAATGAAACTACAAGTTGATTCCAATTTCAAACAACCGAAAATGAAGCTACAAGTTGGTGTCAACTTCAAACAAGTCCGGAATGAAGTTACAAGTTGTTTCCAACTCATTTAGCAAAAAAAAAAGTTGTTTCCAACTTCCATCTAGTCAATAATGAAGCTACAAGTTGTTTCCGGGCACAAACGAGTCAAGAATGAAACTACAAGTTGATTCCAATTTCAAACAACCGAAAATGAAGCTACAAATTGTTTTCAACTTCAAACGACTCCGGAATGAAGCTAAAAATTATTTCCAACTTCAATCTAGTCAATAATGAAGCTACAAGTTGTTCCAGGCTCAAACGAGTCAAGAATGAAACTACAAGTTGATTCCAATTTCAAACAACCGAAAATGAAGCTACAAATTTTTTTCAATTTCACACGAGTCCGGAATGAAGCTAAAAATTATTTCCAACTTCAATCTAGTCAATAATGAAGCTACAAGTTTTTTCCGGGCTCAAACGAGCCAAGAATGAAACTACAAGTTGATTCCAATTTCAAACAACTGAAAATGAACCTACAAGTTGTTTTCAACTTCAAACGAGTCCGAAATGAAGCTAAAAATTGTTACCAACTTCAATCTAGTCAATAGTGAAGCTACAAGTTGTTTCCAGGCTCAAACGAGTCAAGAATGAACTACAAATTGATTCCAATTTCATACAACCGAAAATGAAGCTACAAGTTGTTTTCAACTTCATCTGAGTCCAGAATGAAGCTACAAGTTGTTTTCAACTTCAAACGAGTCCGGAATGAAGCTAAAAATTATTTCCAACTTCAATCTAGTCAACAATGAATCTACAAGTTGTTTCCGGGCTCAAACGAGTCAAGATTGAAACTACAAGTTGATTCTAATTTCAAACAACCGAAAATGAAGCTACAAGTTGGTGTCAACTTCAAACAAGTCCGGAATGAAGTTACAAGTTGTTTCCAACTCATTTAGCAAAAAAAAGTTGTTTCCAACTTCCATCTAGTCAATAATGAAGCTACAAGTTGTTTCCGGGCTCAAACGAGCCAAGAATGAAACTACAAGTTGATTACAATTTCAAACAACCGAAAATGACGCTACAAGTTGTTTTCAACTTCAAACGAGTATGGAATGAAGCTACAAGTTGTTTCCAACTTCAATCTAGTCAATAATGAAGCTACAAGTTGTTTCCGGGCTCAAACGAGTCAAGAATGAAACTACAAGTTGATTCCAATTTCAAACAACCGAATATGAACCTACAAGTTGTTTTCACTTCTAACGAGTCCGAAATGAAGCTAAAAATTGTTTCCAACTTCAATCTAGTCAATAATGAAGCTACAAGTTGTTTCCAGGCTCAAACGAGTCAAGAATGAAACTACAAGTTGATTCCAATTTCACACAACCGAAAATGAAGCTACAAGTTGGTTTCAACTTCAAACGTGTGCATAATGAAGCTACAAGTTGTTTCCAACTCATTTAGCAAAAAAAAAGTTGTTTCCAACTTCCATCTAGTCAATAATGAAGCTACAAGTTGTTTCCGGGCTCAAACGAGCCAAGAATGAAACTACAAGTTGATTCCAATTTCAAACACCGAAATGACGCTACAAGTTGTTTTCAACTTCAAACGAGTATGAAATGAAGCTACAAGTTGTTTCCAACTTCCATCTAGTCAATAATGAAGCTACAAGTTGTTTCCGGGCTCAACGAGCCAAGAATGAACTACAAGTGGATTCCAATTTCAAACAACCGAAAATGACGCTACAAGTTGTTTTTCAACTTCAAACGAGTATGGAATGAAGCTACAAGTTGTTTCCAATTTCAGACAACCGAAAATGAAGCTACAAGTTGGTTTCAACTTCAAACGAGTCCAGAATGAAGCTACAAGTTGTTTCCAACTCATTTAGCAAAAAAAAAAGTTGTTTCCAACTTCAATCTAGTCAATAATGAAGCTACAAGTTGTTTCCGGGCTCAAACGAGTTAAGAATGAAACTACAAGTTGATTCCAATTTCAAACAACCGAAAATGAAGCTACAAGTTGGTGTCAACTTCAAACAAGTCCGGAATGAAGTTACAAGTTGTTTCCAACTCATTTAGCAAAAAAAAAAAGTTGTTTCCAACTTCCATCTAGTCAATAATGAAGCTACAAGTTGTTTCCGGGCACAAACGAGTCAAGAATGAAACTACAGTTGATTCCAATTTCAAACAACCGAAAATGAAGCTACAATTGTTTTCAACTTCAAACGACTCCGGAATGAAGCTAAAAATTATTTCCAACTTCAATATAGTCAATAATGAAGCTACAAGTGTTTCCAGGCTAAACGAGTCAAGAATGAAACTACAAGTTGATTCCAATTTCAAACAACTGAAAATGAAGCTACAAAATTTTTTCAATTTCAAACGAGTCCGGAATGAAGCTAAAAATTATTTCCAACTTCAATCTAGTCAATAATGAGCGACAAGTTTTTCCGGGCTCAAACGAGCCAAGAATGAAACTACAAGTTGATTCCAATTTCAAACAACTGAAAATGAACCTACAAGTTTTTTCAACTTCAACGATTCCGAAATGAAGCTAAAATTGTTACCAACTTCAATCTAGTCAATAGTGAAGCTACAAGTTGTTCCAGGCTCAACTGAGTCCAGAATGAAACTACAAGTTGATTCCAATTTCACAACCGAAACTGAAGCTACAAGTTGTTTTAACTTCACTGATCCAGAATGAAGCTACAAGTTGTTTTCAACTTCAAACGAGTCCGGAATGAAGAGCTAAAAATTATTTCCAACTTCAATCTAGTCAACAATGAACTACAAGTTGTTTCCGGGCTCAAACGAGTCAAGATTGAAACTACAAGTTGATTCTAATTTCAAACAACCGAAAATGAAGCTACAAGTTGGTTTTGTCAACTTCAAACAAGTCCGGAAGAATGAAGTTACAAGTTGTTTCCAACTCATTAGCAAAAAAAAAGTTGTTTCCAACTTCCATCTAGTCAATAATGAAGCTACAAGTTGTTTCCGGGCTCAAACGAGTCAAGAATGAAACTACAAGTTGATTCCAATTTCAAACAACCGAAAATGACGCTACAAGTTGTTTCACTTCAAACGAGTATGGAATGAAGCTACAAGTTGTTTCCAACTTCAATCTAGTCAATAATGAAGCTACAAGTTGTTTCCGGGCTCAACGAGTCAAGAATGAAAAACTACAAGTTGATTCCCATTTCAAACAACCGAATATGAACCTACAAGTTGTTTTCAACTTCTAACGAGTCCGAAATGAAGCTAAAATTGTTTCCAACTTCAATCTAGTAATAATGAAGCTACAAGTTGTTTCC
>NC_030389.2:25263541-25389797 GCF_001625215.2 Daucus carota subsp. sativus | reverse complement strand
TAACATATACTTTACAAGAAGTAATAGCTAGATTTAATAATCAATCTGAGAGACCTATAACTCTTAAAGATCTAAAAGAAGAATTAAATTCTCATAAAAAAGAGATAAATGAACTAAAACAAAGAAAAACAATTAGAAAATAATTGTTCTACTCCTGGAAATATAACTCCTAAAGAAGTAGGAGAAACTTCTAATCAATTTCTGTGTAATATACACCAAATTACTTATCAAAAATGGTATATTAATATAACTATTGTAATTAATAATACATTTACTATGTCTACTATAGCTTTGGTAGATAGTGGTGCAGACATAAACTGCATAAGAGAAGGACTAATTCCAACCCAATTCTATGAGAAAACTAAGCAAGATTTAAGTACTGCTGATGGTAGTAAATTATGATTAAATATAAATTGACAAATGTTGCAATTTGTAATCAAGGAACATGTTTAAATTCTACATTTATAATGGTACCTTATTTATCACAAGGAATAATATTAGGAACACCTTTCCTTAATAATATACAACCATGACCATAGATCAATCAGGAATACATACTAAAATAATGGGATTGATATATCCTATAATTTTATAACTACTCCTATAACCCAAAATGTAAATGAATTACCTATAAACAATATTAATATATTAAAGGAAAATTTAGAGTATAAACAAAACCATAGCAATTCACTAAAACAAGAAATAAAATTTATTAACAATAGAAGAAAAAATAAAAGAAATGTTATACAAGAAAAGATAAAACAATAGAAATAACTATACAACAAGAAGTATGCAATACTTTACCTAATGCTTTTGGGAAAGAAGGAAAACACATGATAAGTTTACCATATGATGAAGGATTTACAGAGGATAAAATCCCTACTAAAGCAAGACCATCTCAAATGGATAAAGAGATGTTAGAATTTTGTAAAAAGGAAATAGATACTTTATTAGAAAAAGGATTAATAACCCCAAGTAAGTCTCCTTGGAGTTGTGCTGCTTTTTATGTCAATAAAAAGTCAGAAATAGAAAGAGGAACTCCAAGACTAGTAATTAATTACAAACCGCTTAATAAAGCATTAAAATGGATTAGATATCCTATTCCTAATAAAAAGACCTATTAAATAGAATAAGTCAAGCTAAATAATTTTCTAAATTTGATTTAAAATCAGGTTTTTGGCAAATACAAATAGAACCTAAAGATAGGTATAAAACCTGCATTTACTGTTCCTTTTGGACAATATGAATGGACAGTAATGCCTTTTGGTTTAAAAAACGCCCCTTCAGAATTTCAGAAAATAATGAATGACATATTTATTCCTCATTCACAATTTTGCATAGTATATATTGATGATATATTAATATTTTCTGATAATATTGATCAGCATTTTAAACATTTAAATACATTATTGATATTGTTAAAAAGAATGGATTAGTTTTATCACAACTAAAATAAATTTATTTCAAACAAAAATCAGATTCTAGGACATAATATAAATCAAGGAACAATAATTCCTATAGAAAGATCTTTAACTTTTGCTGATAATTTCCTGATAGGATTATTGATAAGAAAATGTTACAAAGATTTTTAGGAAGTTTAAATTATATTGCTGATTTTTATAAAATTTAGCACAAGATACTAAGATATTATATAAAAGATTACGTAAAAATCCTACTCCATGGACGGATGAGCATACTAAAGCTGTTCAGAAAATTAAGTTAAAAACTAAAACAATACCTTGTATATATTTGGCAAATCCTCAATGGTTTAAAATTGTTGAGACAGATGCTTCAAATATTGGTTATGGTGGAATATTGAAACAGATAAATCCTAATACTAAAAAAGAAGAATTATTAAGATTTACTTCTAGTCACTGGAATAAAACCCAGTTAAATTACTCAACTGTTAAAAAGAGATGTTAGCAATATTAAAATGTTTATTTAAATTTCAGGATGATTTACTAAATCAAAATTTTCTCCTGAGAATTGATTGCTCTTCAGCTAAAGAAATTATTGAAGAAGATGTGAAAAATTTAGTAGCAAAACAGCAGTTTGCTAGATGGCAAGCTTTATTATCAATATTTGATTTTCAAATTGAATATATAAAAGGGGAATCAAATTCCCTACCAGATTATTTGACCCGTGAATTTTTACAGGGATTACCCTCTCAAGAGACAGAGGGAAATTAAATATGAAAAGAGGTGGTTATACCCGGGATCAACAAGTGGTTATACCAGAGAGGAGAAAACCTCTAGTAAAACCATGTCAATGAAAGACATCCTTAAAAAGGAACAAGTGGATGATATCCACACCTCAAATGTTTGTGAAGTAATACTCACTCTAGAAAATTCTGACCTCAAATGGCTTTCAGATGCTAATTATATTGCATCAAGATATTTTGAACCCTATAATCATTATCCTTTAAAAGGATCCAATAATAGCAGGTTATTTTATGAAACAATTCTCAATGAAACCCAGAGTGTTGAATTTGAACACTTTTACAGAGGAAATAGCCAACAAAATAAACACTCCCCGTATAGCTTTTCTAAAGCATCTTTTAAAAAGATGTTATCACCAACTGATTGGGGACTAGATCCTAATAGGACTAGACAAATGACGAGCTATCCTAATATGCCCTATACTTATTGGGACTATAAGGATGCTTGGTTTAATTGTTTTTATTACAATAATCCAGATTTTAAACATACTTGGTTTTTTAGATTTATGGCTGAATTTGGCCAGAATGATCTTCCAAATTGGAGTGTTCATTGGTGGGACAAATTTGGTCCTAAAGTTAATATTTTACCAGAAGAGTTATACTCATTATTTCCTGAATACAAGGAACAATGTTGTAAGTGTCAGGAGGAAGGGAATGATATCCCTATGTTTAAATTAATGATGGTTTATAACCTACCTTGGATATGGACTTGGGAGTATGCTACTAAGCATATTCATGGATTCAATAAAGGTCTCCCAACACTTATCCGCCAGTTTAAATATAAATGGTGGAATAAGTTCAATATTGAAGAAACTGTAAAACAGTTAAAGGATGATATCCTCCATTTCAAAATGAAGAATCAAGAGAAGTTAAAAACTCAGGAAAAAGAAGAAATAAAAGATCCCTTGAAATCTCTTAAAGAGACTTTGAAAAGGAAATATCCTAAAGCTTCTAAGCAAGAAATTCAGAAAAATTATTGGAACTTGCTTCTCTATCAGATGAGGATGAAGAAGATAGTAATACTAATATGTCAATTACAGAGGAATCCCCTGAAGAAGACTTTGTGGAGAATATCCAATTTGCTCAATCTCAGTGATGGATCCAATCAAAGAGGAGTTCAGAAAGCTTAAAAAGCTTGACCAAGAATATGTTCGAATTTGTGCTCAAATAGAAAAGGAACAAGAAGAATTAGAATATTTATTTGCAAATTATGAAGTTGTATTTAATAAATACATATTTGATAAAATTGGTACATTCTATGAGGTCCAGGCAGCAAAGGATGCTTATGAAGAAAAGTCTAGAGAGCTGTGGAATCTACATTATGACCAGAGATTAATAATCCGTGACAGAGAACTGTTAAAAATAAGGCTGCAGGGAAATCTGACAGGATGAATCCAGTACAAAAAGCTTTCAAGAAATTGAAGAAAAAGGAAAAATCCTTTAAAGCCCAGAAAAAATGGGTAGATATATTATTTATGTGGTACAAATGGAAGAAAGAAAATAATAGGTTTCGAGACCTTGATGAACAATGGGAAAATGTAATGTATGCAATAGAACAAGTAACTAGACTTGGAGACAAGAGAGAAAAATATGAAAATCTAAAAAATAAACTTTTATATGATAATCATCTTACAGGATGATTCAAGCATGATGCAGAATAATGCAGTCAATAACACAGAGATGATGCAGACAATGATGCAATTGGAAGGATGACATATGCAATGACGTCATCAGAAAAATAATTGAAGCCAATAATGCAAGGCAATCAAGCACCAGCAATAATAGAGCTATATGATTAAAAATCAATCATGTAAAATAGTTTGTCTTTATTAGCCAAGAATCTAGTATAAATAGAGGCTTGTATATTCGTTGTAACTCAGAAATTATCGGAGAACTTCTCTCTACTAGCTCATGTGTTGAGCAATATTTCTTACTGTAAAAATCTCTTTGTATAATAAGTTTGAAGATCAATAAAAGCTTGAATTTTGGATCAAGTTTGAGGCTTGCATATCGTATCATTACATGAGTAATAACTCGTGTAAGTATTCTTAATCTTTATCTTTGTCATTTAAATTACAGATTATATCTGTTTAAATATATCTGTCAAGTTCATAACTTGTGTTTTGTTGAAATCCTTATCGGTCCTTGTTGTGTTGTGGTATCAGAGCCATATTTCTGTTGAAAATTAGTGTGAATTAAGTACTTTAATCTCTTATCGTCGTAGTCGATCGGTCCCAAGTCGCGTTGTGGAGTCTTGCCCGTTAGCCAGAGTTAGGCGAGATAGGGTTTATTATCCACGTAATTAGTCGTTGACAGCCGAGCTATTGACTTAAGAATTAAAGTTCTTAAAACATGCTAAGATCAATAGGATTTGGTAAACATACTAAGATAAATAAGGATTTCGTCAAGAATAGTAATGAAATAGAATATGAACTTTTAGAACAACATCTTAAAGATTGGTCATTACCTAAGGTTAAACCCACAGAAATTTATGAGATAGGTACTTTTGATTTAAAATCAAAAATGATAATTAAAACCGTAGAAAAAACTATACCTATATCTGAAACTTATGAAACAATATCATTAATAAATGATGATGTTAAGAGATATAAAGATCAATATAATTTTCTACATCTAGGATGTGTACAAATAGGTTTCAAACCTTTAACTCGAGAAGGTTTAAATACATCTATGTGTGTAGCCTTATGTGATAATAGGCATAATAAATTTACAGACGCTTTACTAGGATTAGTTGAGACTAGTCTATGTAAAGGCCCTGTTTATTTCAATTGTTATCCTAATTTTGAGGTATCACTTACAGATAAAAATATATCAGATGTTTTAACTCTGTTTATACAAACTAGTGGTTATGATATGAAAACAGGAACAGAAAATATAGCTTTAATTTATAGAGTCAGTTTTAAGGTATTAAATACCTTAGCACCCAAAGCTAAGAAATTTGATGTTAAAGGTAAAACAACATTATTTGAAGCTAATTTAGCTAAATCATTTATATCTATTCCTAAAACTATATCATGGTCTGAAATAACATTACCAGAAAAATGGTTATTACCTGGAGCTAAAGTTCCTAGTTCAGATAAAAATGAAAATAGAGAAATAGAACAAATAATTGAAACCCCTGATGGAAATGTTGAAATATATTTTGGTCAACAAGGGAGAATAGCAAGGTTTAATATAACTAATTTTGAAACTTTAAGTCAATCAGGAAGAGCTTCTACTTCATCTATTCCTACCAGAATAGAAACAGAAAATGTAGTAGGAATTAAAGAATCAAATAATCAAATCCCTCATGCTATTTATAAAGCCAAGGATAAGATAGGATCACCAACTTTTAGTGACATGAATTTCTCTATAAATGTATTAGAATTAAATAATATTCAAGAATTTAAAATAGACAGAAATAAGATTAATAATGAATTTAATCAACCTAAATATAGGGTTTTTAGAGAATGGTTTTTTAAGAGTTATTCTAAAGAGAAAACTTTAGAATTTAAAGATTTGTTTTACAAACATCTTGAAGAACATAAAATTATATTAAATTTTGTAGACTGGTTTTTTATGACACAAAATGAATTTCCTCAAATAAATATGATTAGTAATTATTATAAAGAATGGCAAACAACACATGGCCCTAAACTAACCTCTTTACACCCTCCAATAGAGAATAAAATATTTTTAACTACAATAAATGGAAACCCTGTAACTGCTCATGCTATATCTGAGACATTTACAGAAAATACTACTCATGAGAAAATATTATCTCAAAATAATTTCTCAAATATGCATTTGCATACTCTAGGTAAACAATTAACTAGAGTAGAAAATAATACTAATACAATGCTAGAAAAAATACAACAATCTATAAAACCCTCTACTCCTGTAAAACAGGAGACAGTTTTAATTCCTCCGCCAGTTTATACACCCTTTAATCTTCAATCTAAAAAGAAACAAATTTAGTTAATGCGTTAGTTGCAAAACTAGAAGAATTAAAACAACAAGAAAAAATAACTGAGTCTTCGTCTTCAGTAGCAGTTATAAATAAAGAAGAAACTGAAGAAGAAGATAATATCAGTGAAACAGAATTAGCCCAATTAAACAATCAATTTCAATCCTTAGAAAATGAAAACCAGGAAATCAATCAATCCTTGAATAAAATTGGATTTGATAAAAGACCTTTAAAAAATAAAGTTCCTTATGGAAGATACTACTATCCTAGGCCAACACCTATGGATGTATTATTTGAAGAAAATTTTATAAATACAGAAAAATCAAGTTTTTCAGCAGACCAAATCTATGAATGGAACATAGATGGTTGTGCAGAGCAAAATGTTAATGTATTCTACAATATGTAAAGCTAATGGTAATACAGATGCAAATATTGCTAGTTTTATAGTAGCAGGATTTACAGGACAACTAAAAGGATGGTGGGATAATATTTTAACATCATTTCAAAGAGAAGAAATTTTACAAGCTAAAAAACTAATACATACTAATTCGCCTGATAATAGTGTAATAAAATCTGAATATCAGGAAGATAGTGTTTATACATTAATTCAAACAATTTTAAAACATTTTGTAGGGAATGCTTTCCATGCAATGGATTGCAGCAGGGAATTACTAATAAATCTTAGATGCCCTACACTCACTCATTTTAGATGGTATAAAGATGTATTTTTGTCTAAAATTATGCATAGACAAGATGGAAATTCCACATTTTGGAAAGAGAAATATATTTCAGGATTACCTGCATTATTTGCAGAAAGAATTAGAAATAGACTAAGAACAAAACATAGTGGTTTGGAAATACCCTTAGATCACTATACTTATGGAGAATTAACTAATGAAATGATAGCAGAAGGATTAAATTTGTGTAATGATTTAAATTTAAAAGCACAATTGAAAAAACAAGGAATTACTCATAGAAAAGAAATAGGAGAATTTTGTGAACAATTTAGTTATCCCCTAATAAAGGATAGAAAAGTTCATAAAAAATCTCAGAAGAAACCATATCCGTTTAGGAAAAGGAGAAAGAAAAAACACTATCAAGATTACCTACCTAAAAAGAATTTTAAAAAGAAAATTCCTAAAAAACAGTTTATTAAATCTGTAACATGTCATAAGTGTGGCAAAAAAGGTCATTATGCAAATAAATGCATGCTTAAAAAGAAAATAAGTACTTTGTCTTTAGATGATTCTGTAAAACAGGAAATTTATAACATTATTGAGTCTGAAATTATAGATTCTGATATGTCTGATTATAATTCTAATGAAATATGTGACATACATGATTCTGATATTGATGATAGTACTTCTGAATCTGAAGAAGAAGTATGCGCTTGTAAAACAAGTAATGATCCTTATATAGCTAACTTAAACATGAATGGTTTAAGCATCAATGTCTTGAGTAGTTCTGATCAATTTATTTTAGATATGATAGAGAAAATAAATGACCCTATTCAGAAAAGACAAATGATTGAACAATATTTGGATCAGGTAAAAGAAACACCTAGGGAAAAACCCCAAAAACAACCTCAAATTTATACCCCTTATACTTTACAAGAAGTAATAGCTAGATTTAATAATCAATCTGAGAGACCTATAACTCTTAAAGATCTAAAAGAAGAATTAAATTCTCATAAAAAAGAGATAAATGAACTAAAACAAAGAATAAAACAATTAGAAAATAATTGTTCTACTCCTGGAAATATAACTCCTAAAGAAGTAGGAGAAACTTCTAATCAATTTCTGTGTAATATACACCAAATTACTTATCAAAAATGGTATATTAATATAACTATTGTAATTAATAATACATTTACTATGTCTACTATAGCTTTGGTAGATAGTGGTGCAGACATAAACTGCATAAGAGAAGGACTAATTCCAACCCAATTCTATGAGAAAACTAAGCAAGATTTAAGTACTGCTGATGGTAGTAAATTATGGATTAAATATAAATTGACAAATGTTGCAATTTGTAATCAAGGAACATGTTTAAATTCTACATTTATAATGGTACCTTATTTATCACAAGGAATAATATTAGGAACACCTTTCCTTAATAATATACAACCAATGACCATAGATCAATCAGGAATACATACTAAAATAAATGGGATTGATATATCCTATAATTTTATAACTACTCCTATAACCAAAAATGTAAATGAATTACCTATAAACAATATTAATATATTAAAGGAAAATTTAGAGTATAAACAAAACCATAGCAATTCACTAAAACAAGAAATAAATTTATTAACAATAGAAGAAAAAATAAAAGAAAATGTTATACAAGAAAAGATAAAACAATTAGAAATAACTATACAACAAGAAGTATGCAATACTTTACCTAATGCTTTTTGGGAAAGAAGGAAACACATGATAAGTTTACCATATGATGAAGGATTTACAGAGGATAAAATCCCTACTAAAGCAAGACCATCTCAAATGGATAAAGAGATGTTAGAATTTTGTAAAAAGGAAATAGATACTTTATTAGAAAAAGGATTAATAACCCCAAGTAAGTCTCCTTGGAGTTGTGCTGCTTTTTATGTCAATAAAAAGTCAGAAATAGAAAGAGGAACTCCAAGACTAGTAATTAATTACAAACCGCTTAATAAAGCATTAAAATGGATTAGATATCCTATTCCTAATAAAAAAGACCTATTAAATAGAATAAGTCAAGCTAAAATATTTTCTAAATTTGATTTAAAATCAGGTTTTTGGCAAATACAAATAGAACCTAAAGATAGGTATAAAACTGCATTTACTGTTCCTTTTGGACAATATGAATGGACAGTAATGCCTTTTGGTTTAAAAAACGCCCCTTCAGAATTTCAGAAAATAATGAATGACATATTTATTCCTCATTCACAATTTTGCATAGTATATATTGATGATATATTAATATTTTCTGATAATATTGATCAGCATTTTAAACATTTAAATACATTTATTGATATTGTTAAAAAGAATGGATTAGTTTTATCACCAACTAAAATAAATTTATTTCAAACAAAAATCAAATTTCTAGGACATAATATAAATCAAGGAACAATAATTCCTATAGAAAGATCTTTAACTTTTGCTGATAATTTTCCTGATAGGATTATTGATAAGAAAATGTTACAAAGATTTTTAGGAAGTTTAAATTATATTGCTGATTTTTATAAAAATTTAGCACAAGATACTAAGATATTATATAAAAGATTACGTAAAAATCCTACTCCATGGACGGATGAGCATACTAAAGCTGTTCAGAAAATTAAGTTAAAAACTAAAACAATACCTTGTATATATTTGGCAAATCCTCAATGGTTTAAAATTGTTGAGACAGATGCTTCAAATATTGGTTATGGTGGAATATTGAAACAGATAAATCCTAATACTAAAAAAGAAGAATTATTAAGATTTACTTCTGGTCACTGGAATAAAACCCAGTTAAATTACTCAACTGTTAAAAAAGAGATGTTAGCAATATTAAAATGTTTATTTAAATTTCAGGATGATTTACTAAATCAAAATTTTCTCCTGAGAATTGATTGCTCTTCAGCTAAAGAAATTATTGAAAAAGATGTGAAAAATTTAGTAGCAAAACAGCAGTTTGCTAGATGGCAAGCTTTATTATCAATATTTGATTTTCAAATTGAATATATAAAAGGGGAATCAAATTCCCTACCAGATTATTTGACCCGTGAATTTTTACAGGGATTACCCTCTCAAGAGACAGAGGGAAATTAAATATGAAAAGAGGTGGTTATACCCGGGGATCAACAAGTGGTTATACCAGAGAGGAGAAAACCTCTAGTAAAACCATGTCAATGAAAGACATCCTTAAAAAGGAACAAGTGGATGATATCCACACCTCAAATGTTTGTGAAGTAATACTCACTCTAGAAAATTCTGACCTCAAATGGCTTTCAGATGCTAATTATATTGCATCAAGATATTTTGAACCCTATAATCATTATCCTTTAAAAGTATCCAATAATAGCAGGTTATTTTATGAAACAATTCTCAATGAAACCCAGAGTGTTGAATTTGAACACTTTTACAGAGGAAATAGCCAACAAAATAAACACTCCCCGTATAGCTTTTCTAAAGCATCTTTTAAAAAGATGTTATCACCAACTGATTGGGGACTAGATCCTAATAGGACTAGACAAATGACGAGCTATCCTAATATGCCCTATACTTATTGGGACTATAAGGATGCTTGGTTTAATTGTTTTTATTACAATAATCCAGATTTTAAACATACTTGGTTTTTTAGATTTATGGCTGAATTTGGCCAGAATGATCTTCCAAATTGGAGTGTTCATTGGTGGGACAAATTTGGTCCTAAAGTTAATATTTTACCAGAAGAGTTATACTCATTATTTCCTGAATACAAGGAACAATGTTGTAAGTGTCAGGAGGAAGGGAATGATATCCCTATGTTTAAATTAATGATGGTTTATAACCTACCTTGGATATGGACTTGGGAGTATGCTACTAAGCATATTCATGGATTCAATAAAGGTCTCCCAACACTTATCCGCCAGTTTAAATATAAATGGTGGAATAAGTTCAATATTGAAGAAACTGTAAAACAGTTAAAGGATGATATCCTCCATTTCAAAATGAAGAATCAAGAGAAGTTAAAAACTCAGGAAAAAGAAGAAATAAAAGATCCCTTGAAATCTCTTAAAGAGACTTTGAAAAGGAAATATCCTAAAGCTTCTAAGCAAGAAATTCAGAAAAAATTATTGGAACTTGCTTCTCTATCAGATGAGGATGAAGAAGATAGTAATACTAATATGTCAATTACAGAGGAATCCCCTGAAGAAGACTTTGTGGAGAATATCCAATTTGCTCAATCTCAGTGATGGATCCAATCAAAGAGGAGTTCAGAAAGCTTAAAAAGCTTGACCAAGAATATGTTCGAATTTGTGCTCAAATAGAAAAGGAACAAGAAGAATTAGAATATTTATTTGCAAATTATGAAGTTGTATTTAATAAATACATATTTGATAAAATTGGTACATTCTATGAGGTCCAGGCAGCAAAGGATGCTTATGAAGAAAAGTCTAGAGAGCTGTGGAATCTACATTATGACCAGAGATTAATAATCCGTGACAGAGAACTGTTAAAAATAAGGCTGCAGGGAAATCTGACAGGATGAATCCAGTACAAAAAGCTTTCAAGAAATTGAAGAAAAAGGAAAAATCCTTTAAAGCCCAGAAAAAATGGGTAGATATATTATTTATGTGGTACAAATGGAAGAAAGAAAATAATAGGTTTCGAGACCTTGATGAACAATGGGAAAATGTAATGTATGCAATAGAACAAGTAACTAGACTTGGAGACAAGAGAGAAAAATATGAAAATCTAAAAAATAAACTTTTATATGATAATCATCTTACAGGATGATTCAAGCATGATGCAGAATAATGCAGTCAATAACACAGAGATGATGCAGACAATGATGCAATTGGAAGGATGACATATGCAATGACGTCATCAGAAAAATAATTGAAGCCAATAATGCAAGGCAATCAAGCACCAGCAATAATAGAGCTATATGATTAAAAATCAATCATGTAAAATAGTTTGTCTTTATTAGCCAAGAATCTAGTATAAATAGAGGCTTGTATATTCGTTGTAACTCAGAAATTATCGGAGAACTTCTCTCTACTAGCTCATGTGTTGAGCAATATTTCTTACTGTAAAAATCTCTTTGTATAATAAGTTTGAAGATCAATAAAAGCTTGAATTTTGGATCAAGTTTGAGGCTTGCATATCGTATCATTACATGAGTAATAACTCGTGTAAGTATTCTTAATCTTTATCTTTGTCATTAAATTACAGATTATATCTGTTTAAATATATCTGTCAAGTTCATAACTTGTGTTTTGTTGAAATCCTTATCGGTCCTTGTTGTGTTGTGGTATTATCTGTTGTGTTGTGGTATCAGAGCCATATTTCTGTTGAAAATTAGTGTGAATTAAGTACTTTAATCTCTTATCGTCGTAGTCGATCGGTCCCAAGTCGCGTTGTGGAGTCTTGCCCGTTAGCCAGAGTTAGGCGAGATAGGGTTTATTATCCACGTAATTAGTCGTTGACAGCCGAGCTATTGACTTAAGAATTAAAGTTCTTAAAACATGCTAAGATCAATAGGATTTGGTAAACATACTAAGATAAATAAGGATTTCGTCAAGAATAGTAATGAAATAGAATATGAACTTTTAGAACAACATCTTAAAGATTGGTCATTACCTAAGGTTAAACCCACAGAAATTTATGAGATAGGTACTTTTGATTTAAAATCAAAAATGATAATTAAAACCGTAGAAAAAACTATACCTATATCTGAAACTTATGAAACAATATCATTAATAAATGATGATGTTAAGAGATATAAAGATCAATATAATTTTCTACATCTAGGATGTGTACAAATAGGTTTCAAACCTTTAACTCGAGAAGGTTTAAATACATCTATGTGTGTAGCCTTATGTGATAATAGGCATAATAAATTTACAGACGCTTTACTAGGATTAGTTGAGACTAGTCTATGTAAAGGCCCTGTTTATTTCAATTGTTATCCTAATTTTGAGGTATCACTTACAGATAAAAATATATCAGATGTTTTAACTCTGTTTATACAAACTAGTGGTTATGATATGAAAACAGGAACAGAAAATATAGCTTTAATTTATAGAGTCAGTTTTAAGGTATTAAATACCTTAGCACCCAAAGCTAAGAAATTTGATGTTAAAGGTAAAACAACATTATTTGAAGCTAATTTAGCTAAATCATTTATATCTATTCCTAAAACTATATCATGGTCTGAAATAACATTACCAGAAAAATGGTTATTACCTGGAGCTAAAGTTCCTAGTTCAGATAAAAATGAAAATAGAGAAATAGAACAAATAATTGAAACCCCTGATGGAAATGTTGAAATATATTTTGGTCAACAAGGGAGAATAGCAAGGTTTAATATAACTAATTTTGAAACTTTAAGTCAATCAGGAAGAGCTTCTACTTCATCTATTCCTACCAGAATAGAAACAGAAAATGTAGTAGGAATTAAAGAATCAAATAATCAAATCCCTCATGCTATTTATAAAGCCAAGGATAAGATAGGATCACCAACTTTTAGTGACATGAATTTCTCTATAAATGTATTAGAATTAAATAATATTCAAGAATTTAAAATAGACAGAAATAAGATTAATAATGAATTTAATCAACCTAAATATAGGGTTTTTAGAGAATGGTTTTTTAAGAGTTATTCTAAAGAGAAAACTTTAGAATTTAAAGATTTGTTTTACAAACATCTTGAAGAACATAAAATTATATTAAATTTTGTAGACTGGTTTTTTATGACACAAAATGAATTTCCTCAAATAAATATGATTAGTAATTATTATAAAGAATGGCAAACAACACATGGCCCTAAACTAACCTCTTTACACCCTCCAATAGAGAATAAAATATTTTTAACTACAATAAATGGAAACCCTGTAACTGCTCATGCTATATCTGAGACATTTACAGAAAATACTACTCATGAGAAAATATTATCTCAAAATAATTTCTCAAATATGCATTTGCATACTCTAGGTAAACAATTAACTAGAGTAGAAAATAATACTAATACAATGCTAGAAAAAATACAACAATCTATAAAACCCTCTACTCCTGTAAAACAGGAGACAGTTTTAATTCCTCCGCCAGTTTATACACCCTTTAATCTTCAATCTAAAAAAGAAACAAATTTAGTTAATGCGTTAGTTGCAAAACTAGAAGAATTAAAACAACAAGAAAAAATAACTGAGTCTTCGTCTTCAGTAGCAGTTATAAATAAAGAAGAAACTGAAGAAGAAGATAATATCAGTGAAACAGAATTAGCCCAATTAAACAATCAATTTCAATCCTTAGAAAATGAAAACCAGGAAATCAATCAATCCTTGAATAAAATTGGATTTGATAAAAGACCTTTAAAAAATAAAGTTCCTTATGGAAGATACTACTATCCTAGGCCAACACCTATGGATGTATTATTTGAAGAAAATTTTATAAATACAGAAAAATCAAGTTTTTCAGCAGACCAAATCTATGAATGGAACATAGATGGTTGTGCAGAGCAACAAATATTTGCTGTTTTACACAAAATGTTAATGTATTCTACAATATGTAAAGCTAATGGTAATACAGATGCAAATATTGCTAGTTTTATAGTAGCAGGATTTACAGGACAACTAAAAGGATGGTGGGATAATATTTTAACATCATTTCAAAGAGAAGAAATTTTACAAGCTAAAAAACTAATACATACTAATTCACCTGATAATAGTGTAATAAAATCTGAATATCAGGAAGATAGTGTTTATACATTAATTCAAACAATTTTAAAACATTTTGTAGGGAATGCTTTCCATACAATGGATTGCAGCAGGGAATTACTAATAAATCTTAGATGCCCTACACTCACTCATTTTAGATGGTATAAAGATGTATTTTTGTCTAAAATTATGCATAGACAAGATGGAAATTCCACATTTTGGAAAGAGAAATATATTTCAGGATTACCTGCATTATTTGCAGAAAGAATTAGAAATAGACTAAGAACAAAACATAGTGGTTTGGAAATACCCTTAGATCACTATACTTATGGAGAATTAACTAATGAAATGATAGCAGAAGGATTAAATTTGTGTAATGATTTAAATTTAAAAGCACAATTGAAAAAACAAGGAATTACTCATAGAAAAGAAATAGGAGAATTTTGTGAACAATTTAGTTATCCCCTAATAAAGGATAGAAAAGTTCATAAAAAATCTCAGAAGAAACCATATCCGTTTAGGAAAAGGAGAAAGAAAAAACACTATCAAGATTACCTACCTAAAAAGAATTTTAAAAAGAAAATTCCTAAAAAACAGTTTATTAAATCTGTAACATGTCATAAGTGTGGCAAAAAAGGTCATTATGCAAATAAATGCATGCTTAAAAAGAAAATAAGTACTTTGTCTTTAGATGATTCTGTAAAACAGGAAATTTATAACATTATTGAGTCTGAAATTATAGATTCTGATATGTCTGATTATGATTCTAATGAAATATGTGACATACATGATTCTGATATTGATGATAGTACTTCTGAATCTGAAGAAGAAGTATGCGCTTGTAAAACAAGTAATGATCCTTATATAGCTAACTTAAACATGAATGGTTTAAGCATCAATGTCTTGAGTAGTTCTGATCAATTTATTTTAGATATGATAGAGAAAATAAATGACACTATTCAGAAAAGACAAATGATTGAACAATATTTGGATCAGGTAAAAGAAACACCTAGGGAAAAACCCCAAAAACAACCTCAAATTTATACCCCTTATACTTTACAAGAAGTAATAGCTAGATTTAATAATCAATCTGAGAGACCTATAACTCTTAAAGATCTAAAAGAAGAATTAAATTCTCATAAAAAAGAGATAAATGAACTAAAACAAAGAATAAAACAATTAGAAAATAATTGTTCTACTCCTGGAAATATAACTCCTAAAGAAGTAGGAGAAACTTCTAATCAATTTCTGTGTAATATACACCAAATTACTTATCAAAAATGGTATATTAATATAACTATTGTAATTAATAATACATTTACTATGTCTACTATAGCTTTGGTAGATAGTGGTGCAGACATAAACTGCATAAGAGAAGGACTAATTCCAACCCAATTCTATGAGAAAACTAAGCAAGATTTAAGTACTGCTGATGGTAGTAAATTATGGATTAAATATAAATTGACAAATGTTGCAATTTGTAATCAAGGAACATGTTTAAATTCTACATTTATAATGGTACCTTATTTATCACAAGGAATAATATTAGGAACACCTTTCCTTAATAATATACAACCAATGACCATAGATCAATCAGGAATACATACTAAAATAAATGGGATTGATATATCCTATAATTTTATAACTACTCCTATAACCAAAAATGTAAATGAATTACCTATAAACAATATTAATATATTAAAGGAAAATTTAGAGTATAAACAAAACCATAGCAATTCACTAAAACAAGAAATAAATTTATTAACAATAGAAGAAAAATAAAAGAAAATGTTATACAAGAAAAGATAAAACAATTAGAAATAACTATACAACAAGAAGTATGCAATACTTTACCTAATGCTTTTTGGGAAAGAAGGAAACACATGATAAGTTTACCATATGATGAAGGATTTACAGAGGATAAAATCCCTACTAAAGCAAGACCATCTCAAATGGATAAAGAGATGTTAGAATTTTGTAAAAAGGAAATAGATACTTTATTAGAAAAAGGATTAATAACCCCAAGTAAGTCTCCTTGGAGTTGTGCTGCTTTTTATGTCAATAAAAAGTCAGAAATAGAAAGAGGAACTCCAAGACTAGTAATTAATTACAAACCGCTTAATAAAGCATTAAAATGGATTAGATATCCTATTCCTAATAAAAAAGACCTATTAAATAGAATAAGTCAAGCTAAAATATTTTCTAAATTTGATTTAAAATCAGGTTTTTGGCAAATACAAATAGAACCTAAAGATAGGTATAAAACTGCATTTACTGTTCCTTTTGGACAATATGAATGGACAGTAATGCCTTTTGGTTTAAAAAACGCCCCTTCAGAATTTCAGAAAATAATGAATGACATATTTATTCCTCATTCACAATTTTGCATAGTATATATTGATGATATATTAATATTTTCTGATAATATTGATCAGCATTTTAAACATTTAAATACATTTATTGATATTGTTAAAAAGAATGGATTAGTTTTATCACCAACTAAAATAAATTTATTTCAAACAAAAATCAGATTTCTAGGACATAATATAAATCAAGGAACAATAATTCCTATAGAAAGATCTTTAACTTTTGCTGATAATTTTCCTGATAGGATTATTGATAAGAAAATGTTACAAAGATTTTTAGGAAGTTTAAATTATATTGCTGATTTTTATAAAAATTTAGCACAAGATACTAAGATATTATATAAAAGATTACGTAAAAATCCTACTCCATGGACGGATGAGCATACTAAAGCTGTTCAGAAAATTAAGTTAAAAACTAAAACAATACCTTGTATATATTTGGCAAATCCTCAATGGTTTAAAATTGTTGAGACAGATGCTTCAAGTTATGGTGGAATATTGAAACAGATAAATCCTAATACTAAAAAAGAAGAATTATTAAGATTTACTTCTGGTCACTGGAATAAAACCCAGTTAAATTACTCAACTGTTAAAAAAGAGATGTTAGCAATATTAAAATGTTTATTTAAATTTCAGGATGATTTACTAAATCAAAATTTTCTCCTGAGAATTGATTGCTCTTCAGCTAAAGAAATTATTGAAAAAGATGTGAAAAATTTAGTAGCAAAACAGCAGTTTGCTAGATGGCAAGCTTTATTATCAATATTTGATTTTCAAATTGAATATATAAAAGGGGAATCAAATTCCCTACCAGATTATTTGACCCGTGAATTTTTACAGGGATTACCCTCTCAAGAGACAGAGGGAAATTAAATATGAAAAGAGGTGGTTATACCCGGGGATCAACAAGTGGTTATACCAGAGAGGAGAAAACCTCTAGTAAAACCATGTCAATGAAAGACATCCTTAAAAAGGAACAAGTGGATGATATCCACACCTCAAATGTTTGTGAAGTAATACTCACTCTAGAAATTCTGACCTCAAATGGCTTTCAGATGCTAATTATATTGCATCAAGATATTTTGAACCCTATAATCATTATCCTTTAAAAGGATCCAATAATAGCAGGTTATTTTATGAAACAATTCTCAATGAAACCCAGAGTGTTGAATTTGAACACTTTTACAGAGGAAATAGCCAACAAAATAAACACTCCCCGTATAGCTTTTCTAAAGCATCTTTTAAAAAGATGTTATCACCAACTGATTGGGGACTAGATCCTAATAGGACTAGACAAATGACGAGCTATCCTAATATGCCCTATACTTATTGGGACTATAAGGATGCTTGGTTTAATTGTTTTTATTACAATAATCCAGATTTTAAACATACTTGGTTTTTTAGATTTATGGCTGAATTTGGCCAGAATGATCTTCCAAATTGGAGTGTTCATTGGTGGGACAAATTTGGTCCTAAAGTTAATATTTTACCAGAAGAGTTATACTCATTATTTCCTGAATACAAGGAACAATGTTGTAAGTGTCAGGAGGAAGGGAATGATATCCCTATGTTTAAATTAATGATGGTTTATAACCTACCTTGGATATGGACTTGGGAGTATGCTACTAAGCATATTCATGGATTCAATAAAGGTCTCCCAACACTTATCCGCCAGTTTAAATATAAATGGTGGAATAAGTTCAATATTGAAGAAACTGTAAAACAGTTAAAGGATGATATCCTCCATTTCAAAATGAAGAATCAAGAGAAGTTAAAAACTCAGGAAAAAGAAGAAATAAAAGATCCCTTGAAATCTCTTAAAGAGACTTTGAAAAGGAAATATCCTAAAGCTTCTAAGCAAGAAATTCAGAAAAAATTATTGGAACTTGCTTCTCTATCAGATGAGGATGAAGAAGATAGTAATACTAATATGTCAATTACAGAGGAATCCCCTGAAGAAGACTTTGTGGAGAATATCCAATTTGCTCAATCTCAGTGATGGATCCAATCAAAGAGGAGTTCAGAAAGCTTAAAAAGCTTGACCAAGAATATGTTCGAATTTGTGCTCAAATAGAAAAGGAACAAGAAGAATTAGAATATTTATTTGCAAATTATGAAGTTGTATTTAATAAATACATATTTGATAAAATTGGTACATTCTATGAGGTCCAGGCAGCAAAGGATGCTTATGAAGAAAAGTCTAGAGAGCTGTGGAATCTACATTATGACCAGAGATTAATAATCCGTGACAGAGAACTGTTAAAAATAAGGCTGCAGGGAAATCTGACAGGATGAATCCAGTACAAAAAGCTTTCAAGAAATTGAAGAAAAAGGAAAAATCCTTTAAAGCCCAGAAAAAATGGGTAGATATATTATTTATGTGGTACAAATGGAAGAAAGAAAATAATAGGTTTCGAGACCTTGATGAACAATGGGAAAATGTAATGTATGCAATAGAACAAGTAACTAGACTTGGAGACAAGAGAGAAAAATATGAAAATCTAAAAAATAAACTTTTATATGATAATCATCTTACAGGATGATTCAAGCATGATGCAGAATAATGCAGTCAATAACACAGAGATGATGCAGACAATGATGCAATTGGAAGGATGACATATGCAATGACGTCATCAGAAAAATAATTGAAGCCAATAATGCAAGGCAATCAAGCACCAGCAATAATAGAGCTATATGATTAAAAATCAATCATGTAAAATAGTTTGTCTTTATTAGCCAAGAATCTAGTATAAATAGAGGCTTGTATATTCGTTGTAACTCAGAAATTATCGGAGAACTTCTCTCTACTAGCTCATGTGTTGAGCAATATTTCTTACTGTAAAAATCTCTTTGTATAATAAGTTTGAAGATCAATAAAAGCTTGAATTTTGGATCAAGTTTGAGGCTTGCATATCGTATCATTACATGAGTAATAACTCGTGTAAGTATTCTTAATCTTTATCTTTGTCATTTAAATTACAGATTATATCTGTTTAAATATATCTGTCAAGTTCATAACTTGTGTTTTGTTGAAATCCTTATCGGTCCTTGTTGTGGTATCTGTTGTGTGGTATCAGAGCCATATTTCTGTTGAAAATTAGTGTGAATTAAGTACTTTAATCTCTTATCGTCGTAGTCGATCGGTCCCAAGTCGCGTTGTGGAGTCTTGCCCGTTAGCCAGAGTTAGGCGAGATAGGGTTTATTATCCACGTAATTAGTCGTTGACAGCCGAGCTATTGACTTAAGAATTAAAGTTCTTAAAACATGCTAAGATCAATAGGATTTGGTAAACATACTAAGATAAATAAGGATTTCGTCAAGAATAGTAATGAAATAGAATATGAACTTTTAGAACAACATCTTAAAGATTGGTCATTACCTAAGGTTAAACCCACAGAAATTTATGAGATAGGTACTTTTGATTTAAAATCAAAAATGATAATTAAAACCGTAGAAAAAACTATACCTATATCTGAAACTTATGAAACAATATCATTAATAAATGATGATGTTAAGAGATATAAAGATCAATATAATTTTCTACATCTAGGATGTGTACAAATAGGTTTCAAACCTTTAACTCGAGAAGGTTTAAATACATCTATGTGTGTAGCCTTATGTGATAATAGGCATAATAAATTTACAGACGCTTTACTAGGATTAGTTGAGACTAGTCTATGTAAAGGCCCTGTTTATTTCAATTGTTATCCTAATTTTGAGGTATCACTTACAGATAAAAATATATCAGATGTTTTAACTCTGTTTATACAAACTAGTGGTTATGATATGAAAACAGGAACAGAAAATATAGCTTTAATTTATAGAGTCAGTTTTAAGGTATTAAATACCTTAGCACCCAAAGCTAAGAAATTTGATGTTAAAGGTAAAACAACATTATTTGAAGCTAATTTAGCTAAATCATTTATATATATTCCTAAAACTATATCATGGTCTGAAATAACATTACCAGAAAAATG
This sequence comes from Daucus carota subsp. sativus, assembly GCF_001625215.2. Classification (NCBI taxonomy): domain Eukaryota; kingdom Viridiplantae; phylum Streptophyta; class Magnoliopsida; order Apiales; family Apiaceae; genus Daucus; species Daucus carota. The sequence continues at coordinate 25,368,880 of NC_030389.2, read as the reverse complement.
GTTATTACCTGGAGCTAAAGTTCCTAGTTCAGATAAAAATGAAAATAGAGAAATAGAACAAATAATTGAAACCCCTGATGGAAATGTTGAAATATATTTTGGTCAACAAGGGAGAATAGCAAGGTTTAATATAACTAATTTTGAAACTTTAAGTCAATCAGGAAGAGCTTCTACTTCATCTATTCCTACCAGAATAGAAACAGAAAATGTAGTAGGAATTAAAGAATCAAATAATCAAATCCCTCATGCTATTTATAAAGCCAAGGATAAGATAGGATCACCAACTTTTAGTGACATGAATTTCTCTATAAATGTATTAGAATTAAATAATATTCAAGAATTTAAAATAGACAGAAATAAGATTAATAATGAATTTAATCAACCTAAATATAGGGTTTTTAGAGAATGGTTTTTTAAGAGTTATTCTAAAGAGAAAACTTTAGAATTTAAAGATTTGTTTTACAAACATCTTGAAGAACATAAAATTATATTAAATTTTGTAGACTGGTTTTTTATGACACAAAATGAATTTCCTCAAATAAATATGATTAGTAATTATTATAAAGAATGGCAAACAACACATGGCCCTAAACTAACCTCTTTACACCCTCCAATAGAGAATAAAATATTTTTAACTACAATAAATGGAAACCCTGTAACTGCTCATGCTATATCTGAGACATTTACAGAAAATACTACTCATGAGAAAATATTATCTCAAAATAATTTCTCAAATATGCATTTGCATACTCTAGGTAAACAATTAACTAGAGTAGAAAATAATACTAATACAATGCTAGAAAAAATTCAACAATCTATAAAACCCTCTACTCCTGTAAAACAGGAGACAGTTTTAATTCCTCCGCCAGTTTATACACCCTTTAATCTTCAATCTAAAAAAGAAACAAATTTAGTTAATGCGTTAGTTGCAAAACTAGAAGAATTAAAACAACAAGAAAAAATAACTGAGTCTTCGTCTTCAGTAGCAGTTATAAATAAAGAAGAAACTGAAGAAGAAGATAATATCAGTGAAACAGAATTAGCCCAATTAAACAATCAATTTCAATCCTTAGAAAATGAAAACCAGGAAATCAATCAATCCTTGAATAAAATTGAATTTGATAAAAGACCTTTAAAAAATAAAGTTCCTTATGGAAGATACTACTATCCTAGGCCAACACCTATGGATGTATTATTTGAAGAAAATTTTATAAATACAGAAAAATCAAGTTTTTCAGCAGACCAAATCTATGAATGGAACATAGATGGTTGTGCAGAGCAACAAATATTTGCTGTTTTACACAAAATGTTAATGTATTCTACAATATGTAAAGCTAATGGTAATACAGATGCAAATATTGCTAGTTTTATAGTAGCAGGATTTACAGGACAACTAAAAGGATGGTGGGATAATATTTTAACATCATTTCAAAGAGAAGAAATTTTACAAGCTAAAAAACTAATACATACTAATTCACCTGATAATAGTGTAATAAAATCTGAATATCAGGAAGATAGTGTTTATACATTAATTCAAACAATTTTAAAACATTTTGTAGGGAATGCTTTCCATACAATGGATTGCAGCAGGGAATTACTAATAAATCTTAGATGCCCTACACTCACTCATTTAGATGGTATAAAGATGTATTTTTGTCTAAAATTATGCATAGACAAGATGGAAATTCCACATTTTGGAAAGAGAAATATATTTCAGGATTACCTGCATTATTTGCAGAAAGAATTAGAAATAGACTAAGAACAAAACATAGTGGTTTGGAAATACCCTTAGATCACTATACTTATGGAGAATTAACTAATGAAATGATAGCAGAAGGATTAAATTTGTGTAATGATTTAAATTTAAAAGCACAATTGAAAAAACAAGGAATTACTCATAGAAAAGAAATAGGAGAATTTTGTGAACAATTTAGTTATCCCCTAATAAAGGATAGAAAAGTTCATAAAAAATCTCAGAAGAAACCATATCCGTTTAGGAAAAGGAGAAAGAAAAAACACTATCAAGATTACCTACCTAAAAAGAATTTTAAAAAGAAAATTCCTAAAAAACAGTTTATTAAATCTGTAACATGTCATAAGTGTGGCAAAAAAGGTCATTATGCAAATAAATGCATGCTTAAAAAGAAAATAAGTACTTTGTCTTTAGATGATTCTGTAAAACAGGAAATTTATAACATTATTGAGTCTGAAATTATAGATTCTGATATGTCTGATTATGATTCTAATGAAATATGTGACATACATGATTCTGATATTGATGATAGTACTTCTGAATCTGAAGAAGAAGTATGCGCTTGTAAAACAAGTAATGATCCTTATATAGCTAACTTAAACATGAATGGTTTAAGCATCAATGTCTTGAGTAGTTCTGATCAATTTATTTTAGATATGATAGAGAAAATAAATGACCCTATTCAGAAAAGACAAATGATTGAACAATATTTGGATCAGGTAAAAGAAACACCTAGGGAAAAACCCCAAAAACAACCTCAAATTTATACCCCTTATACTTTACAAGAAGTAATAGCTAGATTTAATAATCAATCTGAGAGACCTATAACTCTTAAAGATCTAAAAGAAGAATTAAATTCTCATAAAAAAGAGATAAATGAACTAAAACAAAGAATAAAACAATTAGAAAATAATTGTTCTACTCCTGGAAATATAACTCCTAAAGAAGTAGGAGAAACTTCTAATCAATTTCTGTGTAATATACACCAAATTACTTATCAAAAATGGTATATTAATATAACTATTGTAATTAATAATACATTTACTATGTCTACTATAGCTTTGGTAGATAGTGGTGCAGACATAAACTGCATAAGAGAAGGACTAATTCCAACCCAATTCTATGAGAAAACTAAGCAAGATTTAAGTACTGCTGATGGTAGTAAATTATGGATTAAATATAAATTGACAAATGTTGCAATTTGTAATCAAGGAACATGTTTAAATTCTACATTTATAATGGTACCTTATTTATCACAAGGAATAATATTAGGAACACCTTTCCTTAATAATATACAACCAATGACCATAGATCAATCAGGAATACATACTAAAATAAATGGGATTGATATATCCTATAATTTTATAACTACTCCTATAACCAAAAATGTAAATGAATTACCTATAAACAATATTAATATATTAAAGGAAAATTTAGAGTATAAACAAAACCATAGCAATTCACTAAAACAAGAAATAAATTTATTAACAATAGAAGAAAAAATAAAAGAAAATGTTATACAAGAAAAGATAAAACAATTAGAAATAACTATACAACAAGAAGTATGCAATACTTTACCTAATGCTTTTTGGGAAAGAAGGAAACACATGATAAGTTTACCATATGATGAAGGATTTACAGAGGATAAATCCCTACTAAAGCAAGACCATCTCAAATGGATAAAGAGATGTTAGAATTTTGTAAAAAGGAAATAGATACTTTATTAGAAAAAGGATTAATAACCCCAAGTAAGTCTCCTTGGAGTTGTGCTGCTTTTTATGTCAATAAAAAGTCAGAAATAGAAAGAGGAACTCCAAGACTAGTAATTAATTACAAACCGCTTAATAAAGCATTAAAATGGATTAGATATCCTATTCCTAATAAAAAAGACCTATTAAATAGAATAAGTCAAGCTAAAATATTTTCTAAATTTGATTTAAAATCAGGTTTTTGGCAAATACAAATAGAACCTAAAGATAGGTATAAAACTGCATTTACTGTTCCTTTTGGACAATATGAATGGACAGTAATGCCTTTTGGTTTAAAAAACGCCCCTTCAGAATTTCAGAAAATAATGAATGACATATTTATTCCTCATTCACAATTTTGCATAGTATATATTGATGATATATTAATATTTTCTGATAATATTGATCAGCATTTTAAACATTTAAATACATTTATTGATATTGTTAAAAAGAATGGATTAGTTTTATCACCAACTAAAATAAATTTATTTCAAACAAAAATCAGATTTCTAGGACATAATATAAATCAAGGAACAATAATTCCTATAGAAAGATCTTTAACTTTTGCTGATAATTTTCCTGATAGGATTATTGATAAGAAAATGTTACAAAGATTTTTAGGAAGTTTAAATTATATTGCTGATTTTTATAAAAATTTAGCACAAGATACTAAGATATTATATAAAAGATTACGTAAAAATCCTACTCCATGGACGGATGAGCATACTAAAGCTGTTCAGAAAATTAAGTTAAAAACTAAAACAATACCTTGTATATATTTGGCAAATCCTCAATGGTTTAAAATTGTTGAGACAGATGCTTCAAATATTGGTTATGGTGGAATATTGAAACAGATAAATCCTAATACTAAAAAAGAAGAATTATTAAGATTTACTTCTGGTCACTGGAATAAAACCCAGTTAAATTACTCAACTGTTAAAAAAGAGATGTTAGCAATATTAAAATGTTTATTTAAATTTCAGGATGATTTACTAAATCAAAATTTTCTCCTGAGAATTGATTGCTCTTCAGCTAAAGAAATTATTGAAAAAGATGTGAAAAATTTAGTAGCAAAACAGCAGTTTGCTAGATGGCAAGCTTTATTATCAATATTTGATTTTCAAATTGAATATATAAAAGGGGAATCAAATTCCCTACCAGATTATTTGACCCGTGAATTTTTACAGGGATTACCCTCTCAAGAGACAGAGGGAAATTAAATATGAAAAGAGGTGGTTATACCCGGGGATCAACAAGTGGTTATACCAGAGAGGAGAAAACCTCTAGTAAAACCATGTCAATGAAAGACATCCTTAAAAAGGAACAAGTGGATGATATCCACACCTCAAATGTTTGTGAAGTAATACTCACTCTAGAAAATTCTGACCTCAAATGGCTTTCAGATGCTAATTATATTGCATCAAGATATTTTGAACCCTATAATCATTATCCTTTAAAAGTATCCAATAATAGCAGGTTATTTTATGAAACAATTCTCAATGAAACCCAGAGTGTTGAATTTGAACACTTTTACAGAGGAAATAGCCAACAAAATAAACACTCCCCGTATAGCTTTTCTAAAGCATCTTTTAAAAAGATGTTATCACCAACTGATTGGGGACTAGATCCTAATAGGACTAGACAAATGACGAGCTATCCTAATATGCCCTATACTTATTGGGACTATAAGGATGCTTGGTTTAATTGTTTTTATTACAATAATCCAGATTTTAAACATACTTGGTTTTTTAGATTTATGGCTGAATTTGGCCAGAATGATCTTCCAAATTGGAGTGTTCATTGGTGGGACAAATTTGGTCCTAAAGTTAATATTTTACCAGAAGAGTTATACTCATTATTTCCTGAATACAAGGAACAATGTTGTAAGTGTCAGGAGGAAGGGAATGATATCCCTATGTTTAAATTAATGATGGTTTATAACCTACCTTGGATATGGACTTGGGAGTATGCTACTAAGCATATTCATGGATTCAATAAAGGTCTCCCAACACTTATCCGCCAGTTTAAATATAAATGGTGGAATAAGTTCAATATTGAAGAAACTGTAAAACAGTTAAAGGATGATATCCTCCATTTCAAAATGAAGAATCAAGAGAAGTTAAAAACTCAGGAAAAAGAAGAAATAAAAGATCCCTTGAAATCTCTTAAAGAGACTTTGAAAAGGAAATATCCTAAAGCTTCTAAGCAAGAAATTCAGAAAAAATTATTGGAACTTGCTTCTCTATCAGATGAAGATGAAGAAGATAGTAATACTAATATGTCAATTACAGAGGAATCCCCTGAAGAAGACTTTGTGGAGAATATCCAATTTGCTCAATCTCAGTGATGGATCCAATCAAAGAGGAGTTCAGAAAGCTTAAAAAGCTTGACCAAGAATATGTTCGAATTTGTGCTCAAATAGAAAAGGAACAAGAAGAATTAGAATATTTATTTGCAAATTATGAAGTTGTATTTAATAAATACATATTTGATAAAATTGGTACATTCTATGAGGTCCAGGCAGCAAAGGATGCTTATGAAGAAAAGTCTAGAGAGCTGTGGAATCTACATTATGACCAGAGATTAATAATCCGTGACAGAGAACTGTTAAAAATAAGGCTGCAGGGAAATCTGACAGGATGAATCCAGTACAAAAAGCTTTCAAGAAATTGAAGAAAAAGGATAAATCCTTTAAAGCCCAGAAAAAATGGGTAGATATATTATTTATGTGGTACAAATGGAAGAAAGAAAATAATAGGTTTCGAGACCTTGATGAACAATGGGAAAATGTAATGTATGCAATAGAACAAGTAACTAGACTTGGAGACAAGAGAGAAAAATATGAAAATCTAAAAAATAAACTTTTATATGATAATCATCTTACAGGATGATTCAAGCATGATGCAGAATAATGCAGTCAATAACACAGAGATGATGCAGACAATGATGCAATTGGAAGGATGACATATGCAATGACGTCATCAGAAAAATAATTGAAGCCAATAATGCAAGGCAATCAAGCACCAGCAATAATAGAGCTATATGATTAAAAATCAATCATGTAAAATAGTTTGTCTTTATTAGCCAAGAATCTAGTATAAATAGAGGCTTGTATATTCGTTGTAACTCAGAAATTATCGGAGAACTTCTCTCTACTAGCTCATGTGTTGAGCAATATTTCTTACTGTAAAAATCTCTTTGTATAATAAGTTTGAAGATCAATAAAAGCTTGAATTTTGGATCAAGTTTGAGGCTTGCATATCGTATCATTACATGAGTAATAACTCGTGTAAGTATTCTTAATCTTTATCTTTGTCATTTAAATTACAGATTATATCTGTTTAAATATATCTGTCAAGTTCATAACTTGTGTTTTGTTGAAATCCTTATCGGTCCTTGTTGTGTTGTGGTATCAGAGCCATATTTCTGTTGAAAATTAGTGTGAATTAAGTACTTTAATCTCTTATCGTCGTAGTCGATCGGTCCCAAGTCGCGTTGTGGAGTCTTGCCCGTTAGCCAGAGTTAGGCGAGATAGGGTTTATTATCCACGTAATTAGTCGTTGACAGCCGAGCTATTGACTTAAGAATTAAAGTTCTTAAAACATGCTAAGATCAATAGGATTTGGTAAACATACTAAGATAAATAAGGATTTCGTCAAGAATAGTAATGAAATAGAATATGAACTTTTAGAACAACATCTTAAAGATTGGTCATTACCTAAGGTTAAACCCACAGAAATTTATGAGATAGGTACTTTTGATTTAAAATCAAAAATGATAATTAAAACCGTAGAAAAAACTATACCTATATCTGAAACTTATGAAACAATATCATTAATAAATGATGATGTTAAGAGATATAAAGATCAATATAATTTTCTACATCTAGGATGTGTACAAATAGGTTTCAAACCTTTAACTCGAGAAGGTTTAAATACATCTATGTGTGTAGCCTTATGTGATAATAGGCATAATAAATTTACAGACGCTTTACTAGGATTAGTTGAGACTAGTCCATGTAAAGGCCCTGTTTATTTCAATTGTTATCCTAATTTTGAGGTATCACTTACAGATAAAAATATATCAGATGTTTTAACTCTGTTTATACAAACTAGTGGTTATGATATGAAAACAGGAACAGAAAATATAGCTTTAATTTATAGAGTCAGTTTTAAGGTATTAAATACCTTAGCACCCAAAGCTAAGAAATTTGATGTTAAAGGTAAAACAACATTATTTGAAGCTAATTTAGCTAAATCATTTATATCTATTCCTAAAACTATATCATGGTCTGAAATAACATTACCAGAAAAATGGTTATTACCTGGAGCTAAAGTTCCTAGTTCAGATAAAAATGAAAATAGAGAAATAGAACAAATAATTGAAACCCCTGATGGAAATGTTGAAATATATTTTGGTCAACAAGGGAGAATAGCAAGGTTTAATATAACTAATTTTGAAACTTTAAGTCAATCAGGAAGAGCTTCTACTTCATCTATTCCTACCAGAATAGAAACAGAAAATGTAGTAGGAATTAAAGAATCAAATAATCAAATCCCTCATGCTATTTATAAAGCCAAGGATAAGATAGGATCACCAACTTTTAGTGACATGAATTTCTCTATAAATGTATTAGAATTAAATAATATTCAAGAATTTAAAATAGACAGAAATAAGATTAATAATGAATTTAATCAACCTAAATATAGGGTTTTTAGAGAATGGTTTTTTAAGAGTTATTCTAAAGAGAAAACTTTAGAATTTAAAGATTTGTTTTACAAACATCTTGAAGAACATAAAATTATATTAAATTTTGTAGACTGGTTTTTTATGACACAAAATGAATTTCCTCAAATAAATATGATTAGTAATTATTATAAAGAATGGCAAACAACACATGGCCCTAAACTAACCTCTTTACACCCTCCAATAGAGAATAAAATATTTTTAACTACAATAAATGGAAACCCTGTAACTGCTCATGCTATATCTGAGACATTTACAGAAAATACTACTCATGAGAAAATATTATCTCAAAATAATTTCTCAAATATGCATTTGCATACTCTAGGTAAACAATTAACTAGAGTAGAAAATAATACTAATACAATGCTAGAAAAAATACAACAATCTATAAAACCCTCTACTCCTGTAAAACAGGAGACAGTTTTAATTCCTCCGCCAGTTTATACACCCTTTAATCTTCAATCTAAAAAAGAAACAAATTTAGTTAATGCGTTAGTTGCAAAACTAGAAGAATTAAAACAACAAGAAAAAATAACTGAGTCTTCGTCTTCAGTAGCAGTTATAAATAAAGAAGAAACTGAAGAAGAAGATAATATCAGTGAAACAGAATTAGCCCAATTAAACAATCAATTTCAATCCTTAGAAAATGAAAACCAGGAAATCAATCAATCCTTGAATAAAATTGAATTTGATAAAAGACCTTTAAAAAATAAAGTTCCTTATGGAAGATACTACTATCCTAGGCCAACACCTATGGATGTATTATTTGAAGAAAATTTTATAAATACAGAAAAATCAAGTTTTTCAGCAGACCAAATCTATGAATGGAACATAGATGGTTGTGCAGAGCAACAAATATTTGCTGTTTTACACAAAATGTTAATGTATTCTACAATATGTAAAGCTAATGGTAATACAGATGCAAATATTGCTAGTTTTATAGTAGCAGGATTTACAGGACAACTAAAAGGATGGTGGGATAATATTTTAACATCATTTCAAAGAGAAGAAATTTTACAAGCTAAAAAACTAATACATACTAATTCACCTGATAATAGTGTAATAAAATCTGAATATCAGGAAGATAGTGTTTATACATTAATTCAAACAATTTTAAAACATTTTGTAGGGAATGCTTTCCATACAATGGATTGCAGCAGGGAATTACTAATAAATCTTAGATGCCCTACACTCACTCATTTTAGATGGTATAAAGATGTATTTTTGTCTAAAATTATGCATAGACAAGATGGAAATTCCACATTTTGGAAAGAGAAATATATTTCAGGATTACCTGCATTATTTGCAGAAAGAATTAGAAATAGACTAAGAACAAAACATAGTGGTTTGGAAATACCCTTAGATCACTATACTTATGGAGAATTAACTAATGAAATGATAGCAGAAGGATTAAATTTGTGTAATGATTTAAATTTAAAAGCACAATTGAAAAAACAAGGAATTACTCATAGAAAAGAAATAGGAGAATTTTGTGAACAATTTAGTTATCCCCTAATAAAGGATAGAAAAGTTCATAAAAAATCTCAGAAGAAACCATATCCGTTTAGGAAAAGGAGAAAGAAAAAACACTATCAAGATTACCTACCTAAAAAGAATTTTAAAAAGAAAATTCCTAAAAAACAGTTTATTAAATCTGTAACATGTCATAAGTGTGGCAAAAAAGGTCATTATGCAAATAAATGCATGCTTAAAAAGAAAATAAGTACTTTGTCTTTAGATGATTCTGTAAAACAGGAAATTTATAACATTATTGAGTCTGAAATTATAGATTCTGATATGTCTGATTATGATTCTAATGAAATATGTGACATACATGATTCTGATATTGATGATAGTACTTCTGAATCTGAAGAAGAAGTATGCGCTTGTAAAACAAGTAATGATCCTTATATAGCTAACTTAAACATGAATGGTTTAAGCATCAATGTCTTGAGTAGTTCTGATCAATTTATTTTAGATATGATAGAGAAAATAAATGACCCTATTCAGAAAAGACAAATGATTGAACAATATTTGGATCAGGTAAAAGAAACACCTAGGGAAAAACCCCAAAAACAACCTCAAATTTATACCCCTTATACTTTACAAGAAGTAATAGCTAGATTTAATAATCAATCTGAGAGACCTATAACTCTTAAAGATCTAAAAGAAGAATTAAATTCTCATAAAAAAGAGATAAATGAACTAAAACAAAGAATAAAACAATTAGAAAATAATTGTTCTACTCCTGGAAATATAACTCCTAAAGAAGTAGGAGAAACTTCTAATCAATTTCTGTGTAATATACACCAAATTACTTATCAAAAATGGTATATTAATATAACTATTGTAATTAATAATACATTTACTATGTCTACTATAGCTTTGGTAGATAGTGGTGCAGACATAAACTGCATAAGAGAAGGACTAATTCCAACCCAATTCTATGAGAAAACTAAGCAAGATTTAAGTACTGCTGATGGTAGTAAATTATGGATTAAATATAAATTGACAAATGTTGCAATTTGTAATCAAGGAACATGTTTAAATTCTACATTTATAATGGTACCTTATTTATCACAAGGAATAATATTAGGAACACCTTTCCTTAATAATATACAACCAATGACCATAGATCAATCAGGAATACATACTAAAATAAATGGGATTGATATATCCTATAATTTTATAACTACTCCTATAACCAAAAATGTAAATGAATTACCTATAAACAATATTAATATATTAAAGGAAAATTTAGAGTATAAACAAAACCATAGCAATTCACTAAAACAAGAAATAAATTTATTAACAATAGAAGAAAAAATAAAAGAAAATGTTATACAAGAAAAGATAAAACAATTAGAAATAACTATACAACAAGAAGTATGCAATACTTTACCTAATGCTTTTTGGGAAAGAAGGAAACACATGATAAGTTTACCATATGATGAAGGATTTACAGAGGATAAAATCCCTACTAAAGCAAGACCATCTCAAATGGATAAAGAGATGTTAGAATTTTGTAAAAAGGAAATAGATACTTTATTAGAAAAAGGATTAATAACCCCAAGTAAGTCTCCATGGAGTTGTGCTGCTTTTTATGTCAATAAAAAGTCAGAAATAGAAAGAGGAACTCCAAGACTAGTAATTAATTACAAACCGCTTAATAAAGCATTAAAATGGATTAGATATCCTATTCCTAATAAAAAAGACCTATTAAATAGAATAAGTCAAGCTAAAATATTTTCTAAATTTGATTTAAAATCAGGTTTTTGGCAAATACAAATAGAACCTAAAGATAGGTATAAAACTGCATTTACTGTTCCTTTTGGACAATATGAATGGACAGTAATGCCTTTTGGTTTAAAAAACGCCCCTTCAGAATTTCAGAAAATAATGAATGACATATTTATTCCTCATTCACAATTTTGCATAGTATATATTGATGATATATTAATATTTTCTGATAATATTGATCAGCATTTTAAACATTTAAATACATTTATTGATATTGTTAAAAAGAATGGATTAGTTTTATCACCAACTAAAATAAATTTATTTCAAACAAAAATCAGATTTCTAGGACATAATATAAATCAAGGAACAATAATTCCTATAGAAAGATCTTTAACTTTTGCTGATAATTTTCCTGATAGGATTATTGATAAGAAAATGTTACAAAGATTTTTAGGAAGTTTAAATTATATTGCTGATTTTTATAAAAATTTAGCACAAGATACTAAGATATTATATAAAAGATTACGTAAAAATCCTACTCCATGGACGGATGAGCATACTAAAGCTGTTCAGAAAATTAAGTTAAAAACTAAAACAATACCTTGTATATATTTGGCAAATCCTCAATGGTTTAAAATTGTTGAGACAGATGCTTCAAATATTGGTTATGGTGGAATATTGAAACAGATAAATCCTAATACTAAAAAAGAAGAATTATTAAGATTTACTTCTGGTCACTGGAATAAAACCCAGTTAAATTACTCAACTGTTAAAAAAGAGATGTTAGCAATATTAAAATGTTTATTTAAATTTCAGGATGATTTACTAAATCAAAATTTTCTCCTGAGAATTGATTGCTCTTCAGCTAAAGAAATTATTGAAAAAGATGTGAAAAATTTAGTAGCAAAACAGCAGTTTGCTAGATGGCAAGCTTTATTATCAATATTTGATTTTCAAATTGAATATATAAAAGGGGAATCAAATTCCCTACCAGATTATTTGACCCGTGAATTTTTACAGGGATTACCCTCTCAAGAGACAGAGGGAAATTAAATATGAAAAGAGGTGGTTATACCCGGGGATCAACAAGTGGTTATACCAGAGAGGAGAAAACCTCTAGTAAAACCATGTCAATGAAAGACATCCTTAAAAAGGAACAAGTGGATGATATCCACACCTCAAATGTTTGTGAAGTAATACTCACTCTAGAAAATTCTGACCTCAAATGGCTTTCAGATGCTAATTATATTGCATCAAGATATTTTGAACCCTATAATCATTATCCTTTAAAAGGATCCAATAATAGCAGGTTATTTTATGAAACAATTCTCAATGAAACCCAGAGTGTTGAATTTGAACACTTTTACAGAGGAAATAGCCAACAAAATAAACACTCCCCGTATAGCTTTTCTAAAGCATCTTTTAAAAAGATGTTATCACCAACTGATTGGGGACTAGATCCTAATAGGACTAGACAAATGACGAGCTATCCTAATATGCCCTATACTTATTGGGACTATAAGGATGCTTGGTTTAATTGTTTTTATTACAATAATCCAGATTTTAAACATACTTGGTTTTTTAGATTTATGGCTGAATTTGGCCAGAATGATCTTCCAAATTGGAGTGTTCATTGGTGGGACAAATTTGGTCCTAAAGTTAATATTTTACCAGAAGAGTTATACTCATTATTTCCTGAATACAAGGAACAATGTTGTAAGTGTCAGGAGGAAGGGAATGATATCCCTATGTTTAAATTAATGATGGTTTATAACCTACCTTGGATATGGACTTGGGAGTATGCTACTAAGCATATTCATGGATTCAATAAAGGTCTCCCAACACTTATCCGCCAGTTTAAATATAAATGGTGGAATAAGTTCAATATTGAAGAAACTGTAAAACAGTTAAAGGATGATATCCTCCATTTCAAAATGAAGAATCAAGAGAAGTTAAAAACTCAGGAAAAAGAAGAAATAAAAGATCCCTTGAAATCTCTTAAAGAGACTTTGAAAAGGAAATATCCTAAAGCTTCTAAGCAAGAAATTCAGAAAAAATTATTGGAACTTGCTTCTCTATCAGATGAAGATGAAGAAGATAGTAATACTAATATGTCAATTACAGAGGAATCCCCTGAAGAAGACTTTGTGGAGAATATCCAATTTGCTCAATCTCAGTGATGGATCCAATCAAAGAGGAGTTCAGAAAGCTTAAAAAGCTTGACCAAGAATATGTTCGAATTTGTGCTCAAATAGAAAAGGAACAAGAAGAATTAGAATATTTATTTGCAAATTATGAAGTTGTATTTAATAAATACATATTTGATAAAATTGGTACATTCTATGAGGTCCAGGCAGCAAAGGATGCTTATGAAGAAAAGTCTAGAGAGCTGTGGAATCTACATTATGACCAGAGATTAATAATCCGTGACAGAGAACTGTTAAAAATAAGGCTGCAGGGAAATCTGACAGGATGAATCCAGTACAAAAAGCTTTCAAGAAATTGAAGAAAAAGGATAAATCCTTTAAAGCCCAGAAAAAATGGGTAGATATATTATTTATGTGGTACAAATGGAAGAAAGAAAATAATAGGTTTCGAGACCTTGATGAACAATGGGAAAATGTAATGTATGCAATAGAACAAGTAACTAGACTTGGAGACAAGAGAGAAAAATATGAAAATCTAAAAAATAAACTTTTATATGATAATCATCTTACAGGATGATTCAAGCATGATGCAGAATAATGCAGTCAATAACACAGAGATGATGCAGACAATGATGCAATTGGAAGGATGACATATGCAATGACGTCATCAGAAAAATAATTGAAGCCAATAATGCAAGGCAATCAAGCACCAGCAATAATAGAGCTATATGATTAAAAATCAATCATGTAAAATAGTTTGTCTTTATTAGCCAAGAATCTAGTATAAATAGAGGCTTGTATATTCGTTGTAACTCAGAAATTATCGGAGAACTTCTCTCTACTAGCTCATGTGTTGAGCAATATTTCTTACTGTAAAAATCTCTTTGTATAATAAGTTTGAAGATCAATAAAAGCTTGAATTTTGGATCAAGTTTGAGGCTTGCATATCGTATCATTACATGAGTAATAACTCGTGTAAGTATTCTTAATCTTTATCTTTGTCATTTAAATTACAGATTATATCTGTTTAAATATATCTGTCAAGTTGATAACTTGTGTTTTGTTGAAATCCTTATCGGTCCTTGTTGTGTTGTAAGTTCATAACTTGTGTTTTGTTGAAATCCTTATCGGTCCTTGTTGTGTTGTGTTGTAAGTTCATAACTTGTGTTTTGTTGAAATCCTTATCGGTCCTTGTTTCATTCTTGACTCGTTTGAGCCCGGAAACAACTTGCAGCTTCATTATTGACTAGATTGAAGTTGGAAACCACTTGTAGCTTCATTCCGGACTCGTTTGAAGTTGAAAACAACTTGTAGCTTCATTTTCGGTTGTTTGAAACTGGAATCAACTTGTAGTTTCATTCTTGACTCGTTTGAGCCCGGAAACAACTTGTAACTTCATTATTTACTAGATTGAAGTTGGAAACAACTTGTAGCTCTATTCCGGACTCGTTTGAAGTTGAAAACAACTTGTACCTTCATTTTTGGTTGTTTGAAAGTGGAATCAACTTGTAGTTTCATTCTTGACTCGTTTGAGCCCGGAAACAACTTGTAGCTTCATTATTGATTAGATTGAAGTTGGAAACAATTTTTAGCTTCATGCTGGACTCGTTTGAAGTTGAAAAGAACTTGTAGCTTCATTTTCGGTTGTTTGAAATTGGAATCAACTTGTAGTTTCATTCTTGACTCGTTTGAGCCCGGAAACAACTTGTAGCTTCATTATTGACTAGATTGAAGTTGGAAACAATTTTTAGCTTCATTCTGGACTCGTTTGAAGTTGAAAACAACTTGTAGCTTCATTTTCGGTTGTTTGAAATTGGAATCAACTTGTAGTTTCATTCTTGACTCGTTTGAGCCCGGAAACAACTTGCAGCTTCATTATTGACTAGATTGAAGTTGGAAACCACTTGTAGCTTCATTCCGGACTCGTTTGAAGTTGAAAACAACTTGTAGCTTCATTTTCGGTTGTTTGAAACTGGAATCAACTTGTAGTTTCATTCTTGACTCGTTTGAGCCCAGAAACAACTTGTAACTTCATTATTTACTAGATTGAAGTTGGAAACAACTTGTAGCTCAATTCCGGACTCGTTTGAAGTTGAAAACAACTTGTACCTTCATTTTTGGTTGTTTGAAATTGGAATCAACTTGTAGTTTCATTCTTGACTCGTTTGAGCCCGGAAACAACTTGTAGCTTCATTATTGACTAGATTGAAGTTGGAAACAATTTTTAGCTTCATTCCGGACTCGTTTGAAGTTGAAAACAACTTGTAGCTTCATTTTCGGTTGTTTGAAATTGGAATCAACTTGTAGTTTCATTCTTGACTCGTTTGAGCCCGGAAACAACTTGTAGCTTCATTATTGACTAGATTGAAGTTGGAAACAATTTTTAGCTTCATTCCAGACTCGTTTGAAGTTGAAAACAACTTGTAGCTTCATTTTCGGTTGTTTGAAACTGGAATAAACTTGTAGTTTCATTCATGACTCGTTTGAGCCCGGAAACAACTTGTAGCTTCATTATTTACTAGATTGAAGTTGGAAACAACTTGTAGCTCCATTCCGGACTCGTTTGAAGTTGAAAACAACTTGTAGCTTCATTTTCGGTTGTTTGAAATTGGAATCAACTTGTAGTTTCATTCTTGACTCGTTTGAGCCCGGAAACAACTTGTAGCTTCATTATTGACTAGATTGAAGTTGGAAACAACTTGTAGCTCCATTCCGGACTCTTTTGAAGTTGAAAACAACTTGTACCTTCATTTTTGTTTGTTTGAAATTGGAATCAACTTGTAGTTTCATTCTTGACTCGTTTGAGCCCGGAAACAACTTGTAGCTTCATTATTGACTAGATTGAAGTTGGAAACAATTTTTAGCTTCATTCCGGACTCGTTTGAAGTTGAAAACAACTTGTAGCTTCATTTTCGGTTGTTTGAAATTGGAATCAACTTGTAGTTTCATTCTTGACTCGTTTGAGCCCGGAAACAACTTGTAGCTTCATTATTGACTAGATTGAAGTTTGAAACAATTTTTAGGTTCATTCCGAACTCGTTTGAAGTTGAAAACAACTTGTAGCTTCATTTTCGGTTGTTTGAAACTGGAATCAACTTGTAGTTTCATTCTTAACTCGTTTGAGCCAGGAAACAACTTACAGCTTTATTATTGACTAAATTGAAGTTGGAAACAACTTGTAGCTTCATTCCGGACTCGTTTGAAGTTGAAAACAACTTGTAGCTTCATCTTCGGTTGTTTGAAATTGGAATCAACTTGTAGTTTCATTCTTGACTCGTTTGAGCCCGGAAACAACTTGCAGCTTCATTATTGACTAGATTGAAGTTGGAAACCACTTGTAGCTTCATTCCGGACTCGTTTGAAGTTGAAAACAACTTGTAGCTTCATTTTCGGTTGTTTGAAACTGGAATCAACTTGTAGTTTCATTCTTGACTCGTTTGAGCCCGGAAACAACTTGTTACTTCATTATTTACTAGATTGAAGTTGGAAACAACTTGTAGCTCTATTCCGGACTCGTTTGAAGTTGAAAACAACTTGTACCTTCATTTTTGGTTGTTTGAAATTGGAATCAACTTGTAGTTTCATTCTTGACTCGTTTGAGCCCGGAAACAACTTGTAGCTTCATTATTGATTAGATTGAAGTTGGAAACAATTTTTAGCTTCATGCTGGACTCGTTTGAAGTTGAAAAGAACTTGTAGCTTCATTTTCGGTTGTTTGAAATTGGAATCAACTTGTAGTTTCATTCTTGACTCGTTTGAGCCCGGAAACAACTTGTAGCTTCATTATTGACTAGATTGAAGTTGGAAACAATTTTTAGCTTCATTCTGGACTCGTTTGAAGTTGAAAACAACTTGTAGCTTCATTTTCGGTTGTTTGAAATTGGAATCAACTTGTAGTTTCATTCTTGACTCGTTTGAGCCCGGAAACAACTTGCAGCTTCATTATTGACTAGATTGAAGTTGGAAACCACTTGTAGCTTCATTCCGGACTCGTTTGAAGTTGAAAACAACTTGTAGCTTCATTTTCGGTTGTTTGAAATTGGAATCAACTTGTAGTTTCATTCTTGACTCGTTTGAGCCCAGAAACAACTTGTAACTTCATTATTTACTAGATTGAAGTTGGAAACAACTTGTAGCTCAATTCCGGACTCGTTTGAAGTTGAAAACAACTTGTACCTTCATTTTTGGTTGTTTGAAATTGGAATCAACTTGTAGTTTAATTCTTGACTCGTTTGAGCCTGGAAACAACTTGTAGCTTCATTATTGACTAGATTGAAGTTGGAAACAACTTGTAGCTCCATTCCGGACTCTTTTGAAGTTGAAAACAACTTGTACCTTCATTTTTGGTTGTTTGAAATTGGAATCAACTTGTAGTTTCATTCTTGACTCGTTTGAGCCCGGAAACAACTTGTAGCTTCATTACTGACTAGATTGAAGTTGGAAACAATTTTTAGCTTCATGCTGGACTCGTTTGAAGTTGAAAAGAACTTGTAGCTTCATTTTCGGTTGTTTGAAATTGGAATCAACTTGTAGTTTCATTCTTGACTCGTTTGAGCTCGGAAACAACTTGTAGCTTCATTATTGACTAGATTGAAGTTGGAAACAATTTTTAGCTTCATTCCAGACTCGTTTGAAGTTGAAAACAACTTGTAGCTTCATCTTTGGTTGTTTGAATTGGATCAACTTGTAGTTTCATTCTGGACTCGTTTGAAGTTGAAAACAAATTGTTGCTTCATTTTCGGTTGTTTGAAATTGGAATCAACTTGTAGTTTCATTCTTGACTCGTTTGAGCCTGGAAACAACTTGTACCTTCATTATTGACTAGATTGAAGTTTGAAACAATTTTTAGGTTCATTCCGGACTCGTTTGAAGTTGAAAACAACTTGTAGCTTCATTTTCGGTTGTTTGAAATTGTTCGATAGACTCGTTTGAGCCCGGAAACAACTTGTAGCTTCATTATTGACTAGATGAAGTTGGAAACAACTTGTAGCTCATTCGGTCCGTTTGAAGTTGAAAACAACTTGTACTTCATTTTGGTTGTTTGAATTGGAATCAACTTGTAGTTTTCATCTTGACTCGTTTGAGCCCGGAAACAACTTGTAGCTTCATTATTGACTAATTGAAGTTGGAAACAATTTTAGCTTCATTCTGGACCTCGTTTGAAGTTGAAAACAACTTGTAGCTTCATTTTCGGTTGTTTGAAATGGAATCAACTTGTAGTTTCATTCTTGACTCGTTTGAGCCCGGAAACAACTTGTAGCTTCATTATTGACTAGATTGAAGTTGGAAACAATTTTATTTCATTCCGACTCGTTTGAAGTTGAAAAAACTTGTAGCTTCATTTCGGTTGTTTGAAATTGGAATCAACTTGTAGTTTCATTCTTGACTCGTTTGAGCCCGGAAACAACTTGTAGCTTCATTATTGACTAGATTGAAGTTGGAAACAACTTGTAGCTCCATTCCGGACTCGTTTGAAGTTGAAAACAACTTGTACCTTTTTTCGGTTGTTTGAAATTGGAATCAACTTGTAGTTTCATTCCTTTTCGGTTGTTTGAATTGGAATCAACTTGTAGTTTCATTCTTGACTCGTTTGAGCCCGGAAACAACTTGTAGCTTCATTATTGACTAGATTGAAGTTGGAAACAATTTTAGCTTCATTCCGGACTCGTTTGAAGTTGAAAACAACTTGTAGCTTCATTTTCGGTTGTTTGAAATTGGAATCAACTTGTAGTTTCATTCTTGACTCGTTTGAGCCCGGAAACAACTTGTAGCTTCATTATTGACTAGATTGAAGTTGGAAACAACTTGTAGCTTCATTCCGGACTCGTTTGAAGTTGAAAACAACTTGTAGCTTCATTTTCGGTTGTTTGAAATTGGAATCAACTTGTAGTTTCATTCTTGACTCGTTTGAGCCCGGAAACAACTTGTAGCTTCATTATTGACTAGATTGAAGTTGGAAACAACTTGTAGCTTCATTCCGGACTCGTTTGAAGTTGAAAACAACTTGTACCTTCATTTTTGGTTGTTTGAAATTGGAATCAACTTGTAGTTTCATTCTTGACTCGTTTGAGCCCGGAAACAACTTGTAGCTTCATTATTGACTAGATTGAAGTTGGAAACAATTTTTAGCTTCATTCCGGACTCGTTTGAAGTTGAAAACAACTTGTAGCTTCATTTTCGGTTGTTTGAAATTGGAATCAACTTGTAGTTTCATTCTTGACTCGTTTGAGCCCGGAAACAACTTGTAGCTTCATTATTGACTAGATTGAAGTTGGAAACAATTTTAGCTTCATTCCGGACTCGTTTGAAGTTGAAAACAACTTGTAGCTTCATTTTCGGTTGTTTGAAATTGGAATCAACTTGTAGTTTCATTCTTGACTCGTTTGAGCCCGGAAACAACTTGCAGCTTCATTATTGACTAGATTGAAGTTGGAAACAACTTGTAGCTTCATTCCGGACTCGTTTGAAGTTGAAAACAACTTGTAGCTTCATTTTCGGTTGTTTGAAATTGGAATCAACTTGTAGTTTCATTCTTGACTCGTTTGAGCCCGGAAACAACTTGTAGCTTCATTATTGACTAGATTGAAGTTGGAAACAACTTGTAGCTTCATTCCGGACTCGTTTGAAGTTGAAAACAACTTGTAGCTTCATTTTTGGTTGTTTGAAATTGGAATCAACTTGTAGTTTCATTCTTGACTCGTTTGAGCCCGGAAACAACTTGTAGCTTCATTATTGACTAGATTGAAGTTGGAAACAATTTTAGCTTCATTCCGGACTCGTTTGAAGTTGAAAACAACTTGTAGCTTCATTTTCGGTTGTTTGAAATTGGAATCAACTTGTAGTTTCATTCTTGACTCGTTTGAGCCCGGAAACAACTTGTAGCTTCATTATTGACTAGATTGAAGTTGGAAACAATTTTTAGCTTCATTCCGGACTCGTTTGAAGTTGAAAACAACTTGTAGCTTCATTTTCGGTTGTTTGAAATTGGAATCAACTTGTAGTTTCATTCTTGACTCGTTTGAGCCCGGAAACAACTTGCAGCTTCATTATTGACTAGATTGAAGTTGGAAACAACTTGTAGCTTCATTCCGGACTCGTTTGAAGTTGAAAACAACTTGTAGCTTCATCTTCGGTTGTTTGAAATTGGAATCAACTTGTAGTTTCATTCTTGACTCGTTTGAGCCCGGAAACAACTTGCAGCTTCATTATTGACTAGATTGAAGTTGGAAACCACTTGTAGCTTCATTCCGGACTCGTTTGAAGTTGAAAACAACTTGTAGCTTCATTTTCGGTTGTTTGAAACTGGAATCAACTTGTAGTTTCATTCTTGACTCGTTTGAGCCCGGAAACAACTTGTAACTTCATTATTTACTAGATTGAAGTTGGAAACAACTTGTAGCTCTATTCCGGACTCGTTTGAAGTTGAAAACAACTTGTACCTTCATTTTTGGTTGTTTGAAATTGGAATCAACTTGTAGTTTCATTCTTGACTCGTTTGAGCCCGGAAACAACTTGTAGCTTCATTATTGATTAGATTGAAGTTGGAAACAATTTTTAGCTTCATGCTGGACTCGTTTGAAGTTGAAAAGAACTTGTAGCTTCATTTTCGGTTGTTTGAAATTGGAATCAACTTGTAGTTTCATTCTTGACTCGTTTGAGCTCGGAAACAACTTGTAGCTTCATTATTGACTAGATTGAAGTTGGAAACAATTTTAGCTTCATTCCAGACTCGTTTGAAGTTGAAAACAACTTGTAGCTTCATCTTCGGTTGTTTGAAATTGGAATCAACTTGTAGTTTCATTCTGGACTCGTTTGAAGTTGAAAACAAATTGTTGCTTCATTTTCGGTTGTTTGAAATTGGAATCAACTTGTAGTTTCATTCTTGACTCGTTTGAGCCTGGAAACAACTTGTACCTTCATTATTGACTAGATTGGAGTTTGAAACAATTTTTAGGTTCATTCCGGACTCGTTTGAAGTTGAAAACAACTTGTAGCTTCATTTTCGGTTGTTTGAAATTGGAATCAACTTGTAGTTTCATTCTTGACTCGTTTGAGCCCGGAAACAACTTGCAGCTTCATTATTGACTAGATTGAAGTTGGAAACAACTTGTAGCTTCATTCCGGACTCGTTTGAAGTTGAAAACAACTTGTAGCTTCATCTTCGGTTGTTTGAAATTGGAATCAACTTGTAGTTTCATTCTTGACTCGTTTGAGCCCGGAACAACTTGCAGCTTCATTATTGACTAGATTGAAGTTGGAAACAACTTGTAGCTTCATTCCGGACTCGTTTGAAGTTGAAAACAACTTGTAGCTTCATTTTCGGTTGTTTGAAACTGGAATCAACTTGTAGTTTCATTCTTGACTCGTTTGAGCCCGGAAACAACTTGTAGCTTCATTATTGACTAGATTGAAGTTGGAAACAACTTGTAGCTTCATTCCGGACTCGTTTGAAGTTGAAAACAACTTGTACCTTCATTTTTGGTTGTTTGAAATTGGAATCAACTTGTAGTTTCATTCTTGACTCGTTTGAGCCCGGAAACAACTTGTAGCTTCATTATTGACTAGATTGAAGTTGGAAACAATTTTTAGCTTCATTCCGGACTCGTTTGAAGTTGAAAACAACTTGTAGCTTCATTTTCGGTTGTTTGAAATTGGAATCAACTTGTAGTTTCATTCTTGACTCGTTTGAGCCCGGAAACAACTTGTAGCTTCATTATTGACTAGATTGAAGTTGGAAACAATTTTTAGCTTCATTCCGGACTCGTTTGAAGTTGAAAACAACTTGTAGCTTCATTTTCGGTTGTTTGAAATTGGAATCAACTTGTAGTTTCATTCTTGACTCGTTTGAGCCCGGAAACAACTTGTAGCTTCATTATTGACTAGATTGAAGTTGGAAACAACTTGTAGCTCCATTCCGGACTCGTTTGAAGTTGAAAACAACTTGTAGCTTCATTTTCGGTTGTTTGAAATTGGAATCAACTTGTAGTTTCATTCTTGACTCGTTTGAGCCCGGAAACAACTTGTAGCTTCATTATTGACTAGATTGAAGTTGGAAACAACTTGTAGCTCCATTCCGGACTCGTTTGAAGTTGAAAACAACTTGTACCTTCATTTTTGGTTGTTTGAAATTGGAATCAACTTGTAGTTTCATTCTTGACTCGTTTGAGCCCGGAAACAACTTGTAGCTTCATTATTGACTAGATTGAAGTTGGAAACAATTTTTAGCTTCATTCCGGACTCGTTTGAAGTTGAAAACAACTTGTAGCTTCATTTTCGGTTGTTTGAAATTGGAATCAACTTGTAGTTTCATTCTTGACTCGTTTGAGCCCGGAAACAACTTGTAGCTTCATTATTGACTAGATTGAAGTTGGAAACAATTTTTAGCTTCATTCCGAACTCGTTTGAAGTTGAAAACAACTTGTAGCTTCATTTTCGGTTGTTTGAAATTGGAATCAACTTGTAGTTTCATTCTTAACTCGTTTGAGCCCGGAAACAACTTACAGCTTTATTATTGACTAAATTGAAGTTGGAAACAACTTGTAGCTTCATTCCGGACTCGTTTGAAGTTGAAAACAACTTGTAGCTTCATCTTCGGTTGTTTGAAATTGGAATCAACTTGTAGTTTCATTCTTGACTCGTTTGAGCCCGGAAACAACTTGCAGCTTCATTATTGACTAGATTGAAGTTGGAAACCACTTGTAGCTTCATTCCGGACTCGTTTGAAGTTGAAAACAACTTGTAGCTTCATTTTCGGTTGTTTGAAACTGGAATCAACTTGTAGTTTCATTCTTGACTCGTTTGAGCCCGGAAACAACTTGTAACTTCATTATTTACTAGATTGAAGTTGGAAACAACTTGTAGCTCTATTCCGGACTCGTTTGAAGTTGAAAACAACTTGTACCTTCATTTTTGGTTGTTTGAAATTGGAATCAACTTGTAGTTTCATTCTTGACTCGTTTGAGCCCGGAAACAACTTGTAGCTTCATTATTGACTAGATTGAAGTTGGAAACAACTTGTAGCTCCATTCCGGACTCGTTTGAAGTTGAAAACAACTTGTACCTTCATTTTTGGTTGTTTGAAATTGGAATCAACTTGTAGTTTCATTCTTGACTCGTTTGAGCCCGGAAACAACTTGTAGCTTCATTATTGACTAGATTGAAGTTGGAAACAATTTTTAGCTTCATTCCGGACTCGTTTGAAGTTGAAAACAACTTGTAGCTTCATTTTCGGTTGTTTGAAATTGGAATCAACTTGTAGTTTCATTCTTGACTCGTTTGAGCCCGGAAACAACTTGTAGCTTCATTATTGACTAGATTGAAGTTGGAAACAATTTTTAGGTTCATTCCGGACTCGTTTGAAGTTGAAAACAACTTGTAGCT
The DNA here is from genome assembly GCF_001625215.2 of Daucus carota subsp. sativus. Taxonomy (NCBI): domain Eukaryota; kingdom Viridiplantae; phylum Streptophyta; class Magnoliopsida; order Apiales; family Apiaceae; genus Daucus; species Daucus carota. Next base: position 25,344,866 of record NC_030389.2, on the reverse strand, counting down.
TCATTTTCGGTTGTTTGAAACTGGAATCAACTTGTAGTTTCATTCTTAACTCGTTTGAGCCCGGAAACAACTTACAGCTTCATTATTGACTAGATTGAAGTTGGAAACAACTTGTAGCTTCATTCCGGACTCGTTTGAAGTTGAAAACAACTTGTAGCTTCATCTTCGGTTGTTTGAAATTGGAATCAACTTGTAGTTTCATTCTTGACTCGTTTGAGCCCGGAAACAACTTGCAGCTTCATTATTGACTAGATTGAAGTTGGAAACCACTTGTAGCTTCATTCCGGACTCGTTTGAAGTTGAAAACAACTTGTAGCTTCATTTTCGGTTGTTTGAAACTGGAATCAACTTGTAGTTTCATTCTTGACTCGTTTGAGCCCGGAAACAACTTGTAACTTCATTATTTACTAGATTGAAGTTGGAAACAACTTGTAGCTCTATTCCGGACTCGTTTGAAGTTGAAAACAACTTGTACCTTCATTTTTGGTTGTTTGAAATTGGAATCAACTTGTAGTTTCATTCTTGACTCGTTTGAGCCCGGAAACAACTTGTAGCTTCATTATTGACTAGATTGAAGTTGGAAACAATTTTTAGCTTCATGCTGGACTCGTTTGAAGTTGAAAACAACTTGTAGCTTCATTTTCGGTTGTTTGAAATTGGAATCAACTTGTAGTTTCATTCTTGACTCGTTTGAGCCCGGAAACAACTTGTAGCTTCATTATTGACTAGATTGAAGTTGGAAACAATTTTTAGCTTCATTCCGGACTCGTTTGAAGTTGAAAACAACTTGTAGCTTCATTTTCGGTTGTTTGAAATTGGAATCAACTTGTAGTTTCATTCTTGACTCGTTTGAGCCCGGAAACAACTTGCAGCTTCATTATTGACTAGATTGAAGTTGGAAACAACTTGTAGCTTCATTCCGGACTCGTTTGAAGTTGAAAACAACTTGTAGCTTCATTTTCGGTTGTTTGAAATTGGAATCAACTTGTAGTTTCATTCTTGACTCGTTTGAGCCCGGAAACAACTTGTAGCTTCATTATTGACTAGATTGAAGTTGGAAACAACTTGTAGCTCATTCCGGACTCGTTTGAAGTTGAAAACAACTTGTACCTTCATTTTTGGTTGTTTGAAATTGGAATCAACTTGTAGTTTCATTCTTGACTCGTTTGAGCCCGGAAACAACTTGTAGCTTCATTATTGACTAGATTGAAGTTGGAAACAATTTTTAGCTTCATTCCGGACTCGTTTGAAGTTGAAAACAACTTGTAGCTTCATTTTCGGTTGTTTGAAATTGGAATCAACTTGTAGTTTCATTCTTGACTCGTTTGAGCCCGGAAACAACTTGTAGCTTCATTATTGACTAGATTGAAGTTGGAAACAATTTTTAGCTTCATTCTCGACTCGTTTGAAGTTGAAAACAACTTGTAGCTTCATTTTCGGTTGTTTGAAATTGGAATCAACTTGTAGTTTCATTCTTGACTCGTTTGAGCCCGGAAACAACTTGTAGCTTCATTATTGACTAGATTGAAGTTGGAAACAACTTGTAGCTCCATTCCGGACTCGTTTGAAGTTGAAAACAACTTGTAGCTTCATTTTCGGTTGTTTGAAATTGGAATCAACTTGTAGTTTCATTCTTGACTCGTTTGAGCCCGGAAACAACTTGTAGCTTCATTATTGACTAGATTGAAGTTGGAAACAACTTGTAGCTCATTCCGGACTCGTTTGAAGTTGAAAACAACTTGTACCTTCATTTTGGTTGTTTGAAATTGGAATCAACTTGTAGTTTCATTCTTGACTCGTTTGAGCCCGGAAACAACTTGTAGCTTCATTATTGACTAGATTGAAGTTGGAAACAATTTTTAGCTTCATTCCGGACTCGTTTGAAGTTGAAAACAACTTGTAGCTTCATTTTCGGTTGTTTGAAATTGGAATCAACTTGTAGTTTCATTCTTGACTCGTTTGAGCCCGGAAACAACTTGTAGCTTCATTATTGACTAGATTGAAGTTGGAAACAATTTTTAGCTTCATTCCGGACTCGTTTGAAGTTGAAAACAACTTGTAGCTTCATTTTCGGTTGTTTGAAACTGGAATCAACTTGTAGTTTCATTCTTAACTCGTTTGAGCCCGGAAACAACTTACAGCTTCATTATTGACTAAATTGAAGTTGGAAACAACTTGTAGCTTCATTCCGGACTCGTTTGAAGTTGAAAACAACTTGTAGCTTCATCTTCGGTTGTTTGAAATTGGAATCAACTTGTAGTTTCATTCTTGACTCGTTTGAGCCCGGAAACAACTTGCAGCTTCATTATTGACTAGATTGAAGTTGGAAACCACTTGTAGCTTCATTCCGGACTCGTTTGAAGTTGAAAACAACTTGTAGCTTCATTTTCGGTTGTTTGAAACTGGAATCAACTTGTAGTTTCATTCTTGACTCGTTTGAGCCCGGAAACAACTTGTAACTTCATTATTTACTAGATTGAAGTTGGAAACAACTTGTAGCTCTATTCCGGACTCGTTTGAAGTTGAAAACAACTTGTACCTTCATTTTTGGTTGTTTGAAATTGGAATCAACTTGTAGTTTCATTCTTGACTCGTTTGAGCCCGGAAACAACTTGTAGCTTCATTATTGATTAGATTGAAGTTGGAAACAATTTTTAGCTTCATGCTGGACTCGTTTGAAGTTGAAAAGAACTTGTAGCTTCATTTTCGGTTGTTTGAAATTGGAATCAACTTGTAGTTTCATTCTTGACTCGTTTGAGCCCGGAAACAACTTGTAGCTTCATTATTGACTAGATTGAAGTTGGAAACAATTTTTAGCTTCATTCTGGACTCGTTTGAAGTTGAAAACAACTTGTAGCTTCATTTTCGGTTGTTTGAAATTGGAATCAACTTGTAGTTTCATTCTTGACTCGTTTGAGCCCGGAAACAACTTGCAGCTTCATTATTGACTAGATTGAAGTTGGAAACCACTTGTAGCTTCATTCCGGACTCGTTTGAAGTTGAAAACAACTTGTAGCTTCATTTTCGGTTGTTTGAAACTGGAATCAACTTGTAGTTTCATTCTTGACTCGTTTGAGCCCAGAAACAACTTGTAACTTCATTATTTACTAGATTGAAGTTGGAAACAACTTGTAGCTCAATTCCGGACTCGTTTGAAGTTGAAAACAACTTGTACCTTCATTTTGGTTGTTTGAAATTGGAATCAACTTGTAGTTTCATTCTTGACTCGTTTGAGCCCGGAAACAACTTGTAGCTTCATTATTGACTAGATTGAAGTTGGAAACAATTTTTAGCTTCATTCCGGACTCGTTTGAAGTTGAAAACAACTTGTAGCTTCATTTTCGGTTGTTTGAAATTGGAATCAACTTGTAGTTTCATTCTTGACTCGTTTGAGCCCGGAAACAACTTGTAGCTTCATTATTGACTAGATTGAAGTTGGAAACAATTTTTAGCTTCATTCCAGACTCGTTTGAAGTTGAAAACAACTTGTAGCTTCATTTTCGGTTGTTTGAAACTGGAATCAACTTGTAGTTTCATTCTTGACTCGTTTGAGCCCGGAAACAACTTGTAGCTTCATTATTGACTAGATTGAAGTTGGAAACAACTTGTAGCTCATTCCGGACTCGTTTGAAGTTGAAAACAACTTGTAGCTTCATTTTCGGTTGTTTGAAATTGGAATCAACTTGTAGTTTCATTCTTGACTCGTTTGAGCCCGGAAACAACTTGTAGCTTCATTATTGACTAGATTGAAGTTGGAAACAACTTGTAGCTCCATTCCGGACTCTTTTGAAGTTGAAAACAACTTGTACCTTCATTTTTGGTTGTTTGAAATTGGAATCAACTTGTAGTTTCATTCTTGACTCGTTTGAGCCCGGAAACAACTTGTAGCTTCATTATTGACTAGATTGAAGTTGGAAACAATTTTTAGCTTCATTCCGGACTCGTTTGAAGTTGAAAACAACTTGTAGCTTCATTTTCGGTTGTTTGAAATTGGAATCAACTTGTAGTTTCATTCTTGACTCGTTTGAGCCCGGAAACAACTTGTAGCTTCATTATTGACTAGATTGAAGTTTGAAACAATTTTTAGGTTCATTCCGAACTCGTTTGAAGTTGAAAACAACTTGTAGCTTCATTTTCGGTTGTTTGAAACTGGAATCAACTTGTAGTTTCATTCTTAACTCGTTTGAGCCCGGAAACAACTTACAGCTTTATTATTGACTAAATTGAAGTTGGAAACAACTTGTAGCTTCATTCCGGACTCGTTTGAAGTTGAAAACAACTTGTAGCTTCATCTTCGGTTGTTTGAAATTGGAATCAACTTGTAGTTTCATTCTTGACTCGTTTGAGCCCGGAAACAACTTGCAGCTTCATTATTGACTAGATTGAAGTTGGAAACCACTTGTAGCTTCATTCCGGACTCGTTTGAAGTTGAAAACAACTTGTAGCTTCATTTTCGGTTGTTTGAAACTGGAATCAACTTGTAGTTTCATTCTTGACTCGTTTGAGCCCGGAAACAACTTGTAACTTCATTATTTACTAGATTGAAGTTGGAAACAACTTGTAGCTCTATTCCGGACTCGTTTGAAGTTGAAAACAACTTGTACCTTCATTTTTGGTTGTTTGAAATTGGAATCAACTTGTAGTTTCATTCTTGACTCGTTTGAGCCCGGAAACAACTTGTAGCTTCATTATTGATTAGATTGAAGTTGGAAACAATTTTTAGCTTCATGCTGGACTCGTTTGAAGTTGAAAAGAACTTGTAGCTTCATTTTCGGTTGTTTGAAATTGGAATCAACTTGTAGTTTCATTCTTGACTCGTTTGAGCCCGGAAACAACTTGTAGCTTCATTATTGACTAGATTGAAGTTGGAAACAATTTTTAGCTTCATTCTGGACTCGTTTGAAGTTGAAAACAACTTGTAGCTTCATTTTCGGTTGTTTGAAATTGGAATCAACTTGTAGTTTCATTCTTGACTCGTTTGAGCCCGGAAACAACTTGCAGCTTCATTATTGACTAGATTGAAGTTGGAAACCACTTGTAGCTTCATTCCGGACTCGTTTGAAGTTGAAAACAACTTGTAGCTTCATTTTCGGTTGTTTGAAACTGGAATCAACTTGTAGTTTCATTCTTGACTCGTTTGAGCCCAGAAACAACTTGTAACTTCATTATTTACTAGATTGAAGTTGGAAACAACTTGTAGCTCAATTCCGGACTCGTTTGAAGTTGAAAACAACTTGTACCTTCATTTTTGGTTGTTTGAAATTGGAATCAACTTGTAGTTTCATTCTTGACTCGTTTGAGCCCGGAAACAACTTGTAGCTTCATTATTGACTAGATTGAAGTTGGAAACAATTTTTAGCTTCATTCCGGACTCGTTTGAAGTTGAAAACAACTTGTAGCTTCATTTTCGGTTGTTTGAAATTGGAATCAACTTGTAGTTTCATTCTTGACTCGTTTGAGCCCGGAAACAACTTGTAGCTTCATTATTGACTAGATTGAAGTTGGAAACAATTTTTAGCTTCATTCCAGACTCGTTTGAAGTTGAAAACAACTTGTAGCTTCATTTTCGGTTGTTTGAAACTGGAATCAACTTGTAGTTTCATTCATGACTCGTTTGAGCCCGGAAACAACTTGTAGCTTCATTATTTACTAGATTGAAGTTGGAAACAACTTGTAGCTCCATTCCGGACTCGTTTGAAGTTGAAAACAACTTGTAGCTTCATTTTCGGTTGTTTGAAATTGGAATCAACTAGTAGTTTCATTCTTGACTCGTTTGAGCCCGGAAACAACTTGTAGCTTCATTATTGACTAGATTGAAGTTGGAAACAACTTGTAGCTCCATTCCGGACTCTTTTGAAGTTGAAAACAACTTGTACCTTCATTTTTGGTTGTTTGAAATTGGAATCAACTTGTAGTTTCATTCTTGACTCGTTTGAGCCCGGAAACAACTTGTAGCTTCATTATTGACTAGATTGAAGTTGGAAACAATTTTTAGCTTCATTCCGGACTCGTTTGAAGTTGAAAACAACTTGTAGCTTCATTTTCGGTTGTTTGAAATTGGAATCAACTTGTAGTTTCATTCTTGACTCGTTTGAGCCCGGAAACAACTTGTAGCTTCATTATTGACTAGATTGAAGTTTGAAACAATTTTTAGGTTCATTCCGAACTCGTTTGAAGTTGAAAACAACTTGTAGCTTCATTTTCGGTTGTTTGAAACTGGAATCAACTTGTAGTTTCATTCTTAACTCGTTTGAGCCCGGAAACAACTTACAGCTTTATTATTGACTAAATTGAAGTTGGAAACAACTTGTAGCTTCATTCCGGACTCGTTTGAAGTTGAAAACAACTTGTAGCTTCATCTTCGGTTGTTTGAAATTGGAATCAACTTGTAGTTTCATTCTTGACTCGTTTGAGCCCGGAAACAACTTGCAGCTTCATTATTGACTAGATTGAAGTTGGAAACCACTTGTAGCTTCATTCCGGACTCGTTTGAAGTTGAAAACAACTTGTAGCTTCATTTTCGGTTGTTTGAAACTGGAATCAACTTGTAGTTTCATTCTTGACTCGTTTGAGCCCGGAAACAACTTGTAACTTCATTATTTACTAGATTGAAGTTGGAAACAACTTGTAGCTCTATTCCGGACTCGTTTGAAGTTGAAAACAACTTGTACCTTCATTTTTGGTTGTTTGAAATTGGAATCAACTTGTAGTTTCATTCTTGACTCGTTTGAGCCCGGAAACAACTTGTAGCTTCATTATTGATTAGATTGAAGTTGGAAACAATTTTTAGCTTCATGCTGGACTCGTTTGAAGTTGAAAAGAACTTGTAGCTTCATTTTCGGTTGTTTGAAATTGGAATCAACTTGTAGTTTCATTCTTGACTCGTTTGAGCCCGGAAACAACTTGTAGCTTCATTATTGACTAGATTGAAGTTGGAAACAATTTTTAGCTTCATTCTGGACTCGTTTGAAGTTGAAAACAACTTGTAGCTTCATTTTCGGTTGTTTGAAATTGGAATCAACTTGTAGTTTCATTCTTGACTCGTTTGAGCCCGGAAACAACTTGCAGCTTCATTATTGACTAGATTGAAGTTGGAAACCACTTGTAGCTTCATTCCGGACTCGTTTGAAGTTGAAAACAACTTGTAGCTTCATTTTCGGTTGTTTGAAACTGGAATCAACTTGTAGTTTCATTCTTGACTCGTTTGAGCCCAGAAACAACTTGTAACTTCATTATTTACTAGATTGAAGTTGGAAACAACTTGTAGCTCAATTCCGGACTCGTTTGAAGTTGAAAACAACTTGTACCTTCATTTTTGGTTGTTTGAAATTGGAATCAACTTGTAGTTTCATTCTTGACTCGTTTGAGCCCGGAAACAACTTGTAGCTTCATTATTGACTAGATTGAAGTTGGAAACAATTTTTAGCTTCATTCCGGACTCGTTTGAAGTTGAAAACAACTTGTAGCTTCATTTTCGGTTGTTTGAAATTGGAATCAACTTGTAGTTTCATTCTTGACTCGTTTGAGCCCGGAAACAACTTGTAGCTTCATTATTGACTAGATTGAAGTTGGAAACAATTTTTAGCTTCATTCCAGACTCGTTTGAAGTTGAAAATAACTTGTAGCTTCATTTTCGGTTGTTTGAAACTGGAATCAACTTGTAGTTTCATTCATGACTCGTTTGAGCCCGGAAACAACTTGTAGCTTCATTATTTACTAGATTGAAGTTGGAAACAACTTGTAGCTCCATTCCGGAATCGTTTGAAGTTGAAAACAACTTGTAGCTTCATTTTCGGTTGTTTGAAATTGGAATCAACTAGTAGTTTCATTCTTGACTCGTTTGAGCCCGGAAACAACTTGTAGCTTCATTATTGACTAGATTGAAGTTGGAAACAACTTGTAGCTCCATTCCGGACTCTTTTGAAGTTGAAAACAACTTGTACCTTCATTTTTGGTTGTTTGAAATTGGAATCAACTTGTAGTTTCATTCTTGACTCGTTTGAGCCCGGAAACAACTTGTAGCTTCATTATTGACTAGATTGAAGTTGGAAACAATTTTTAGCTTCATTCCGGACTCGTTTGAAGTTGAAAACAACTTGTAGCTTCATTTTCGGTTGTTTGAAATTGGAATCAACTTGTAGTTTCATTCTTGACTCGTTTGAGCCCGGAAACAACTTGTAGCATCATTATTGACTAGATTGAAGTTTGAAACAATTTTTAGGTTCATTCCGAACTCGTTTGAAGTTGAAAACAACTTGTAGCTTCATTTTCGGTTGTTTGAAACTGGAATCAACTTGTAGTTTCATTCTTAACTCGTTTGAGCCCGGAAACAACTTACAGCTTTATTATTGACTAAATTGAAGTTGGAAACAACTTGTAGCTTCATTCCGGACTCGTTTGAAGTTGAAAACAACTTGTAGCTTCATCTTCGGTTGTTTGAAATTGGAATCAACTTGTAGTTTCATTCTTGACTCGTTTGAGCCCGGAAACAACTTGCAGCTTCATTATTGACTAGATTGAAGTTGGAAACCACTTGTAGCTTCATTCCGGACTCGTTTGAAGTTGAAAACAACTTGTAGCTTCATTTTCGGTTGTTTGAAACTGGAATCAACTTGTAGTTTCATTCTTGACTCGTTTGAGCCCGGAAACAACTTGTAACTTCATTATTTACTAGATTGAAGTTGGAAACAACTTGTAGCTCTATTCCGGACTCGTTTGAAGTTGAAAACAACTTGTACCTTCATTTTTGGTTGTTTGAAATTGGAATCAACTTGTAGTTTCATTCTTGACTCGTTTGAGCCCGGAAACAACTTGTAGCTTCATTATTGATTAGATTGAAGTTGGAAACAATTTTTAGCTTCATGCTGGACTCGTTTGAAGTTGAAAAGAACTTGTAGCTTCATTTTCGGTTGTTTGAAATTGGAATCAACTTGTAGTTTCATTCTTGACTCGTTTGAGCCCGGAAACAACTTGTAGCTTCATTATTGACTAGATTGAAGTTGGAAACAATTTTTAGCTTCATTCTGGACTCGTTTGAAGTTGAAAACAACTTGTAGCTTCATTTTCGGTTGTTTGAAATTGGAATCAACTTGTAGTTTCATTCTTGACTCGTTTGAGCCCGGAAACAACTTGCAGCTTCATTATTGACTAGATTGAAGTTGGAAACCACTTGTAGCTTCATTCCGGACTCGTTTGAAGTTGAAAACAACTTGTAGCTTCATTTTCGGTTGTTTGAAACTGGAATCAACTTGTAGTTTCATTCTTGACTCGTTTGAGCCCAGAAACAACTTGTAACTTCATTATTTACTAGATTGAAGTTGGAAACAACTTGTAGCTCAATTCCGGACTCGTTTGAAGTTGAAAACAACTTGGACCTTCATTTTTGGTTGTTTGAAATTGGAATCAACTTGTAGTTTAATTCTTGACTCGTTTGAGCCCGGAAACAACTTGTAGCTTCATTATTGACTAGATTGAAGTTGGAAACAACTTGTAGCTCCATTCCGGACTCTTTTGAAGTTGAAAACAACTTGTACCTTCATTTTTGGTTGTTTGAAATTGGAATCAACTTGTAGTTTCATTCTTGACTCGTTTGAGCCCGGAAACAACTTGTAGCTTCATTACTGACTAGATTGAAGTTGGAAACAATTTTTAGCTTCATGCTGGACTCGTTTGAAGTTGAAAAGAACTTGTAGCTTCATTTTCGGTTGTTTGAAATTGGAATCAACTTGTAGTTTCATTCTTGACTCGTTTGAGCCCGGAAACAACTTGTAGCTTCATTATTGACTAGATTGAAGTTGGAAACAACTTGTAGCTCCATTCCGGACTCTTTTGAAGTTGAAAACAACTTGTACCTTTATTTTTGGTTGTTTGAAATTGGAATCAACTTGTAGTTTCATTCTTGACTCGTTTGAGCCCGGAAACAACTTGTAGCTTCATTATTGACTAGATTGAAGTTGGAAACAATTTTTAGCTTCATTCCGGACTCGTTTGAAGTTGAAAACAACTTGTAGCTTCATTTTCGGTTGTTTGAAATTGGAATCAACTTGTAGTTTCATTCTTGACTCGTTTGAGCCCGGAAACAACTTGTAGCTTCATTATTGACTAGATTGAAGTTTGAAACAATTTTTAGGTTCATTCCGAACTCGTTTGAAGTTGAAAACAACTTGTAGCTTCATTTTCGGTTGTTTGAAACTGGAATCAACTTGTAGTTTCATTCTTAACTCGTTTGAGCCCGGAAACAACTTACAGCTTTATTATTGACTAAATTGAAGTTGGAAACAACTTGTAGCTTCATTCCGGACTCGTTTGAAGTTGAAAACAACTTGTAGCTTCATCTTCGGTTGTTTGAAATTGGAATCAACTTGTAGTTTCATTCTTGACTCGTTTGAGCCCGGAAACAACTTGCAGCTTCATTATTGACTAGATTGAAGTTGGAAACCACTTGTAGCTTCATTCCGGACTCGTTTGAAGTTGAAAACAACTTGTAGCTTCATTTTTGGTTGTTTGAAACTGGAATCAACTTGTAGTTTCATTCTTGACTCGTTTGAGCCCGGAAACAACTTGTAACTTCATTATTTACTAGATTGAAGTTGGAAACAACTTGTAGCTCTATTCCGGACTCGTTTGAAGTTGAAAACAACTTGTACCTTCATTTTTGGTTGTTTGAAATTGGAATCAACTTGTAGTTTCATTCTTGACTCGTTTGAGCCCGGAAACAACTTGTAGCTTCATTATTGATTAGATTGAAGTTGGAAACAATTTTTAGCTTCATGCTGGACTCGTTTGAAGTTGAAAAGAACTTGTAGCTTCATTTTCGGTTGTTTGAAATTGGAATCAACTTGTAGTTTCATTCTTGACTCGTTTGAGCCCGGAAACAACTTGTCCGATAAGGATTTCAACAAAACACAAGTTATGAACTTGACAGATATATTTAAACAGATATAATCTGTAATTTAAATGACAAAGATAAAGATTAAGAATACTTACACGAGTTATTACTCATGTAATGATACGATATGCAAGCCTCAAACTTGATCCAAAATTCAAGCTTTTATTGATCTTCAAACTTATTATACAAAGAGATTTTTACAGTAAGAAATATTGCTCAACACATGAGCTAGTAGAGAGAAGTTCTCCGATAATTTCTGAGTTACAACGAATATACAAGCCTCTATTTATACTAGATTCTTGGCTAATAAAGACAAACTATTTTACATGATTGATTTTTAATCATATAGCTCTATTATTGCTGGTGCTTGATTGCCTTGCATTATTGCACTATACCATATATTGCAAGGTTGATGTTGAAGTAATACCACCGCCCCCGCCACTACCTGCTGGTCTTCAAGAGTTGAATCAGATAAAGAGGGCATACAGTAATGATGGAGTTGGAACAATGGAGGCATATCTGAAGCTGAAAGAGAGTGAGAAACAATTAAAAGCTGGAAATGGACAGGGGAATGATGGTGATAAGCAACCAACTGATGGTAATAATATTACCACAGTTCCAACTGATGAGGGTATGTATCGAACCTTAATTAGTTTATGCTAGATACATCAGCCATATATGTATATATACACATTGGTAATTTTGTATAATAATGTTGTCTAAAAAAATTTAAATATGAAGGCGAAACTAAAATTGCAAGGCGCAGAGGCCCTACTAAGATGAATTCTGTTTTCACAAGAAGATTAGAAGACAGACCAGAGTTGACCCTGAATCATGAGTTGCAGCCAGTGCATGAAAATAGTAAAATAAGATCGGAATTTGGTAGTTTCTTGGGGACAATTGGAAGACAATGTGTGCCCCTAGATTATGTGAACTGGAGCCGAGTTCCCGAAGGAGAGAAGATTGGCTGGTGGGAGTTTGTCAAGGTAAAAACAACACATACACACTACATTCATATTTATAATCTATTTTATTGTGTATAATAGCCCGTATATATATAATCTATTTTATTGTGTATAATCTGTAGACAAAGTATATCATTCCAGAGGAGGGAAAAGATTGGGTTCTAAAGACCATCTGTGATGCATGGAGGATGCACAAAAGCCGTTTTAAGGCAGAATACTATTCAAAATATGACAATGATGAGGAAAGGCTAAGAAATCGGCCGCAGTCCATTCCTTTGGAAAAATTCAAGATTTTGCTACAATATTGGGGCCATGAAAAAATCAAATCTACTGCTGCAAAGAATTCAAACAACCGAAGAAAGGTCATTGACACACACACTGCTGGCCGTAAATCCTTTGCACAGATTGGAAATGAAATGGTATGGTCGTGGATACTAATTATCATGTTTTGCAATTATTTTGTCTATCAATCCTACTTGTTAATATTTTGTTCATTTTATGATAGAAAAAGAACCAGTCGACCCCTGATACACCTACAAAGGCGGATATATATCCTAAAACGCGCCAAGGTCATGATAAGAAGGTTAGGAATAATATTTTCATAAATTATTGAAATTACTTCTGTCATAAGATTATTATGAATGTTGAATATGTACATGCTGCAATATTGGGGCCATTGTATACACTAATATCTTTACATATTTTGATTTTTGTAGACTGAAAAGGACACTGAGAAGGACAATGAAAAGGACAATGAAAAGGACAATGACAAAGACACTCAGAAAGACAATGAGGCTGAAGAAGCAGCAAATACAAAAGAAATAGATTTTCAGGCTCATGGACCAAATTGGCTTATTGGGAGGACTGGTAGAACAAGGAAAACAGTCAACAATCAACAGCTTCAAAGCAAAAAGGCTGAAGAATTGGCAAGCCTAAGGAAGGAGATAGCTGCTGAGATGGAGGATAAGTTGAACAAAAAGCTAAAGAGAATCCTTGGACATTTGGCTGAGAAAAATCCATCGCTCCATATAGATGTGGATGAAATATGTGCATGCTGTGAGAGTGAACATGAGCCGGAGACTGATAGCGAAGCTGCTGATGATTCTTGATCATCAGTAGTAGTATATATCTATGTTCAAGACTTAATTAATTAGCCTATTTTGATGATGTAAGAAGTTTGATGCAAATGTTCTAGCTAGACTTAAAATCTGTTTTTTGATCAGTCACAATGGTACTGATATTGTTTGTGGTAGTCTAGGACTTGCTTCTGGCATGAGCTTGTGGTTGGTAACAGTCTAAGTACTGTTTTGAATTTGTTGGTGTTGAACCATTAAATTGGTGGATTGATATATTTATGAAATGGTCATGTCCATTTTTTTTTATTCATAATGTTGCAATATGTCATTATAATGTTGCCTTAGAGGTTGCTTTTTATATTATAATTCACTAAAATAACAATACATTAGGACCAAAATTTGTTGCCACAGGTGCTCTATGGCAATGTTTAAATCAAAATAAAGTGTTGCAAATTTTGTTGCAATAATAGAACAAACTACAGCAATGATTTAAATTGCATTGCTATAGAGAAAAACTTGTTGCAATATGTGGCTCTGGCAATGAATTGAACATGTTGCAATACAAGGGTTAATTCATTGCAAAAAGGGCCCTATGGCAACGGGGGCAAACTTAACGGTCGAATTTTTGAAAATTGTTGCAATAGAGGCTATTGCAATGCTTTTTTATAATATAGCAACTATTTTTAGGGGTTGCTAAATGCAATCTATGGTATAGTGTTGGCTTCAATTATTTTTCTGATGACGTCATTGCATATGTCATCCTTCCAATTGCATCATTGTCTGCATCATCTCTGTGTTATTGACTGCATTATTCTGCATCATGCTTGAATCATCCTGTAAGATGATTATCATATAAAAGTTTATTTTTTAGATTTTCATATTTTTCTCTCTTGTCTCCAAGTCTAGTTACTTGTTCTATTGCATACATTACATTTTCCCATTGTTCATCAAGGTCTCGAAACCTATTATTTTCTTTCTTCCATTTGTACCACATAAATAATATATCTACCCATTTTTTCTGGGCTTTAAAGGATTTTTCCTTTTTCTTCAATTTCTTGAAAGCTTTTTGTACTGGATTCATCCTGTCAGATTTCCCTGCAGCCTTATTTTTAACAGTTCTCTGTCACGGATTATTAATCTCTGGTCATAATGTAGATTCCACAGCTCTCTAGACTTTTCTTCATAAGCATCCTTTGCTGCCTGGACCTCATAGAATGTACCAATTTTATCAAATATGTATTTATTAAATACAACTTCATAATTTGCAAATAAATATTCTAATTCTTCTTGTTCCTTTTCTATTTGAGCACAAATTCGAACATATTCTTGGTCAAGCTTTTTAAGCTTTCTGAACTCCTCTTTGATTGGATCCATCACTGAGATTGAGCAAATTGGATATTCTCCACAAAGTCTTCTTCAGGGGATTCCTCTGTAATTGACATATTAGTATTACTATCTTCTTCATCCTCATCTGATAGAGAAGCAAGTTCCAATAATTTTTTCTGAATTTCTTGCTTAGAAGCTTTAGGATATTTCCTTTTCAAAGTCTCTTTAAGAGATTTCAAGGGATCTTTTATTTCTTATTTTTCCTGAGTTTTTAACTTCTCTTGATTCTTCATTTTGAAATGGAGGATATCATCCTTTAACTGTTTTACAGTTTCTTCAATATTGAACTTATTCCACCATTTATATTTAAACTGGCGGATAAGTGTTGGGAGACCTTTATTGAATCCATGAATATGCTTAGTAGCATACTCCCAAGTTCATATCCAAGGTAGGTTATAAACCATCATTAATTTAAACATAGGGATATCATTCCCTTCCTCCTGACACTTACAACATTGTTCCTTGTATTCAGGAAATAATGAGTATAACTCTTCTGGTAAAATATTAACTTTAGGACCAAATTTGTCCCACCAATGAACACTCCAATTTGGAAGATCATTCTGGCCAAATTCAGCCATAAATCTAAAAAACCAAGTATGTTTAAAATCTGGATTATTGTAATAAAAACAATTAAACCAAGCATCCTTATAGTCCCAATAAGTATAGGGCATATTAGGATAGCTCGTCATTTGTCTAGTCCTATTAGGATCTAGTCCCCAATCAGTTGGTGATAACATCTTTTTAAAAGATGCTTTAGAAAAGCTATACGGGGAGTGTTTATTTTGTTGGCTATTTCCTCTGTAAAAGTGTTCAAATTCAACACTCTGGGTTTCATTGAGAATTGTTTCATAAAATAACCTGCTATTATTGGATCCTTTTAAAGGATAATGATTATAGGGTTCAAAATATCTTGATGCAATATAATTAGCATCTGAAAGCCATTTGAGGTCAGAATTTTCTAGAGTGAGTATTACTTCACAAACATTTGAGGTGTGGATATCATCCACTTGTTCCTTTTTAAGGATGTCTTTCATTGACATGGTTTTACTAGAGGTTTTCTCCTCTCTGGTATAACCACTTGTTGATCCCCGGGTATAACCACCTCTTTTCATATTTAATTTCCCTCTGTCTCTTGAGAGGGTAATCCCTGTAAAAATTCACGGGTCAAATAATCTGGTAGGGAATTTGATTCCCCTTTTATATATTCAATTTGAAAATCAAATATTGATAATAAAGCTTGCCATCTAGCAAACTGCTGTTTTGCTACTAAATTTTTCACATCTTTTTCAATAATTTCTTTAGCTGAAGAGCAATCAATTCTCAGGAGAAAATTTTGATTTAGTAAATCATCCTGAAATTTAAATAAACATTTTAATATTGCTAACATCTCTTTTTTAACAGTTGAGTAATTTAACTGGGTTTTATTCCAGTGACCAGAAGTAAATCTTAATAATTCTTCTTTTTTAGTATTAGGATTTATCTGTTTCAATATTCCACCATAACCAATATTTGAAGCATCTGTCTCAACAATTTTAAACCATTGAGGATTTGCCAAATATATACAAGGTATTGTTTTAGTTTTTAACTTAATTTTCTGAACAGCTTTAGTATGCTCATCCGTCCATGGAGTAGGATTTTTACGTAATCTTTTATATAATATCTTAGTATCTTGTGCTAAATTTTTATAAAAATCAGCAATATAATTTTAACTTCCTAAAAATCTTTGTAACATTTTCTTATCAATAATCCTATCAGGAAAATTATCAGCAAAAGTTAAAGATCTTTCTATAGGAATTATTGTTCCTTGATTTATATTATGTCCTAGAAATCTGATTTTTGTTTGAAATAAATTTATTTTAGTTGGTGATAAAACTAATCCATTCTTTTTAACAATATCAATAAATGTATTTAAATGTTTAAAATGCTGATCAATATTATCAGAAAATATTAATATATCATCAATATATACTATGCAAAATTGTGAATGAGGAATAAATATGTCATTCATTATTTTCTGAAATTCTGAAGGGGCGTTTTTTAAACCAAAAGGCATTACTGTCCATTCATATTGTCCAAAAGGAACAGTAAATGCAGTTTTATACCTATCTTTAGGTTCTATTTGTATTTGCCAAAAACCTGATTTTAAATCAAATTTAGAAAATATTTTAGCTTGACTTATTCTATTTAATAGGTCTTTTTATTAGGAATAGGATATCTAATCCATTTTAATGCTTTATTAAGCGGTTTGTAATTAATTACTAGTCTTGGAGTTCCTCTTTCTATTTCTGACTTCTTATTGACATAAAAAGCAGCACAACTCCAAGGAGACTTACTTGGGGTTATTAATCCTTTTTCTAATAAAGTATCTATTTCCTTTTTACAAAATTCTAACATCTCTTTATCCATTTGAGATGGTCTTGCTTTAGTAGGGATTTTATCCTCTGTAAATCCTTCATCATATGGTAAACTTATCATGTGTTTCCTTCTTTCCCAAAAAGCATTAGGTAAAGTATTGCATACTTCTTGTTGTATAGTTATTTCTAATTGTTTTATCTTTTCTTGTATAACATTTTCTTTTATTTTTTCTTCTATTGTTAATAAATTTATTTCTTGTTTTAGTGAATTGCTATGGTTTTGTTTATACTCTAAATTTTCCTTTAATATATTAATATTGTTTATAGGTAATTCATTTACATTTTTGGTTATAGGAGTAGTTATAAAATTATAGGATATATATCAATCCCATTTATTTTAGTATGTATTCCTGATTGATCTATGGTCATTGGTTGTATATTATTAAGGAAAGGTGTTCCTAATATTATTCCTTGTGATAAATAAGGTACCATTATAAATGTAGAATTTAAACATGTTCCTTGATTACAAGTTGCAACATTTGTCAATTTATATTTAATCCATAATTTACTACCATCAGCAGTACTTAAATCTTGCTTAGTTTTCTCATAGAATTGGGTTGGAATTAGTCCTTCTCTTATGCAGTTTATGTCTGCACCACTATCTACCAAAGCTATAGTAGACATAGTAAATGTATTATTAATTACAATAGTTATATTAATATACCATTTTTGATAAGTAATTTGGTGTATATTACACAGAAATTGATTAGAAGTTTCTCCTACTTCTTTAGGAGTTATATTTCCAGGAGTAGAACAATTATTTTCTAATTGTTTTATTCTTTGTTTTAGTTCATTTATCTCTTTTTTATGAGAATTTAATTCTTCTTTTAGATCTTTAAGAGTTATAGGTCTCTCAGATTGATTATTAAATCTAGCTATTACTTCTTGTAAAGTATAAGGGGTATAAATTTGAGGTTGTTTTTGGGGTTTTTCCCTAGGTGTTTCTTTTACCTGATCCAAATATTGTTCAATCATTTGTCTTTTCTGAATAGGGTCATTTATTTTCTCTATCATATCTAAAATAAATTGATCAGAACTACTCAAGACATTGATGCTTAAACCATTCATGTTTAAGTTAGCTATATAAGGATCATTACTTGTTTTACAAGCGCATACTTCTTCTTCAGATTCAGAAGTACTATCATCAATATCAGAATCATGTATGTCACATATTTCATTAGAATCATAATCAGACATATCAGAATCTATAATTTCAGACTCAATAATGTTATAAATTTCCTGTTTTACAGAATCATCTAAAGACAAAGTACTTATTTTCTTTTTAAGCATGCATTTATTTGCATAATGACCTTTTTTGCCACACTTATGACATGTTACAGATTTAATAAACTGTTTTTTAGGAATTTTCTTTTAAAATTCTTTTTAGGTAGGTAATCTTGATAGTGTTTTTTCTTTCTCCTTTTCCTAAACGGATATGGTTTCTTCTGAGATTTTTTATGAACTTTTCTATCCTTTATTAGGGGATAACTAAATTGTTCACAAAATTCTCCTATTTCTTTTCTATGAGTAATTCCTTGTTTTTTCAATTGTGCTTTTAAATTTAAATCATTACACAAATTTAATCCTTCTGCTATCATTTCATTAGTTAATTCTCCATAAGTATAGTGATCTAAGGGTATTTCCAAACCACTATGTTTTGTTCTTAGTCTATTTCTAATTCTTTCTGCAAATAATGCAGGTAATCCTGAAATATATTTCTCTTTCCAAAATGTGGAATTTCCATCTTGTCTATGCATAATTTTAGACAAAAATACATCTTTATACCATCTAAAATGAGTGAGTGTAGGGCATCTAAGATTTATTAGTAATTCCCTGCTGCAATCCATTGTATGGAAAGCATTCCCTACAAAATGTTTTAAAATTGTTTGAATTAATGTATAAACACTATCTTCCTGATATTCAGATTTTATTACACTATTATCAGGTGAATTAGTATGTATTAGTTTTTTAGCTTGTAAAATTTCTTCTCTTTGAAATGATGTTAAAATATTATCCCACCATCCTTTTAGTTGTCCTGTAAATCCTGCTACTATAAAACTAGCAATATTTGCATCTGTATTACCATTAGCTTTACATATTGTAGAATACATTAACATTTTGTGTAAAACAGCAAATATTTGTTGCTCTGCACAACCATCTATGTTCCATTCATAGATTTGGTCTGCTGAAAAACTTGATTTTTCTGTATTTATAAAATTTTCTTCAAATAATACATCCATAGGTGTTGGCCTAGGATAGTAGTATCTTCCATAAGGAACTTTATTTTTTAAAGGTCTTTTATCAAATTCAATTTTATTCAAGGATTGATTGATTTCCTGGTTTTCATTTTCTAAGGATTGAAATTGATTGTTTAATTGGGCTAATTCTGTTTCACTGATATTATCTTCTTCTTCAGTTTCTTCTTTATTTATAACTGCTACTGAAGACGAAGACTCAGTTATTTTTTCTTGTTGTTTTAATTCTTCTAGTTTTGCAACTAACGCATTAACTAAATTTGTTTCTTTTTTAGATTGAAGATTAAAGGGTGTATAAACTGGCGGAGGAATTAAAACTGTCTCCAGTTTTACAGGAGTAGAGGGTTTTATAGATTGTTGAATTTTTTCTAGCATTGTATTAGTATTATTTTCTACTCTAGTTAATTGTTTACCTAGAGTATGCAAATGCATATTTGAGAAATTATTTTGAGATAATATTTTCTCATGAGTAGTATTTTCTGTAAATGTCTCAGATATAGCATGAGCAGTTACAGGGTTTCCATTTATTGTAGTTAAAAATATTTTATTCTCTATTGGAGGGTGTAAAGAGGTTAGTTTAGGGTCATGTGTTGTTTGCCATTCTTTATAATAATTACTAATCATATTTATTTGAGGAAATTCATTTTGTGTCATAAAAAACCAGTCTACAAAATTTAATATAATTTTATGTTCTTCAAGATGTTTGTAAAACAAATCTTTAAATTCTAAAGTTTTCTCTTTAGAATAACTCTTAAAAAACCATTCTCTAAAAACCCTATATTTAGGTTGATTAAATTCATTATTAATCTTATTTCTGTCTATTTTAAATTCTTGAATATTATTTAATTCTAATACATTTATAGAGAAATTCATGTCACTAAAAGTTGGTGATCCTATCTTATCCTTGGCTTTATAAATAGCATGAGGGATTTGATTATTTGATTCTTTAATTCCTACTACATTTTCTGTTTCTATTCTGGTAGGAATAGATGAAGTAGAAGCTCTTCCTGATTGACTTAAAGTTTCAAAATTAGTTATATTAAACCTTGCTATTCTCCCTTGTTGACCAAAATATATTTCAACATTTCCATCAGGGGTTTCAATTATTTGTTCTATTTCTCTATTTTCATTTTTATCTGAACTAGGAACTTTAGCTCCAGGTAATAACCATTTTTCTGGTAATGTTATTTCAGACCATGATATAGTTTTAGGAATAGATATAAATGATTTAGCTAAATTAGCTTCAAATAATGTTGTTTTACCTTTAACATCAAATTTCTTAGCTTTGGGTGCTAAGGTATTTAATACCTTAAAACTGACTCTATAAATTAAAGCTATATTTTCTGTTCCTGTTTTCATATCATAACCACTAGTTTGTATAAACAGAGTTAAAACATCTGATATATTTTTATCTGTAAGTGATACCTCAAAATTAGGATAACAATTGAAATAAACAGGGCCTTTACATAGACTAGTCTCAACTAATCCTAGTAAAGCGTCTGTAAATTTATTATGCCTATTATCACATAAGGCTACACACATAGATGTATTTAAACCTTCTCGAGTTAAAGGTTTGAAACCTATTTGTACACATCCTAGATGTAGAAAATTATATTGATCTTTATATCTCTTAACATCATCATTTATTAATGATATTGTTTCATAAGTTTCAGATATAGGTATAGTTTTTTCTACGGTTTTAATTATCATTTTTGATTTTAAATCAAAAGTACCTATCTCATAAATTTCTGTGGGTTTAACCTTAGGTAATGACCAATCTTTAAGATGTTGTTCTAAAAGTTCATATTCTATTTCATTACTATTCTTGACGAAATCCTTATTTATCTTAGTATGTTTACCAAATCCTATTGATCTTAGCATGTTTTAAGAACTTTAATTCTTAAGTCAATAGCTCGGCTGTCAACGACTAATTACGTGGATAATAAACCCTATCTCGCCTAACTCTGGCTAACGGGCAAGACTCCACAACGCGACTTGGGACCGATCGACTACGACGATAAGAGATTAAAGTACTTAATTCACACTAATTTTCAACAGAAATATGGCTCTGATACCACAACACAACAAGGACCGATAAGGATTTCAACAAAACACAAGTTATGAACTTGACAGATATATTTAAACAGATATAATCTGTAATTTAAATGACAAAGATAAAGATTAAGAATACTTACACGAGTTATTACTCATGTAATGATACGATATGCAAGCCTCAAACTTGATCCAAAATTCAAGCTTTTATTGATCTTCAAACTTATTATACAAAGAGATTTTTACAGTAAGAAATATTGCTCAACACATGAGCTAGTAGAGAGAAGTTCTCCGATAATTTCTGAGTTACAACGAATATACAAGCCTCTATTTATACTAGATTCTTGGCTAATAAAGACAAACTATTTTACATGATTGATTTTTAATCATATAGCTCTATTATTGCTGGTGCTTGATTACCTTGCATTATTGGCTTCAATTATTTTTCTGATGACGTCATTGCATATGTCATCCTTCCAATTGCATCATTGTCTGCATCATCTCTGTGTTATTGACTGCATTATTCTGCATCATGCTTGAATCATCCTGTAAGATGATTATCATATAAAAGTTTATTTTTTAGATTTTCATATTTTTCTCTCTTGTCTCCAAGTCTAGTTACTTGTTCTATTGCATACATTACATTTTCCCATTGTTCATCAAGGTCTCGAAACCTATTATTTTCTTTCTTCCATTTGTACCACATAAATAATATATCTACCCATTTTTTCTGGGCTTTAAAGGATTTTTCCTTTTTCTTCAATTTCTTGAAAGCTTTTTGTACTGGATTCATCCTGTCAGATTTCCCTGCAGCCTTATTTTTAACAGTTCTCTGTCACGGATTATTAATCTCTGGTCATAATGTAGATTCCACAGCTCTCTAGACTTTTCTTCATAAGCATCCTTTGCTGCCTGGACCTCATAGAATGTACCAATTTTATCAAATATGTATTTATTAAATACAACTTCATAATTTGCAAATAAATATTCTAATTCTTCTTGTTCCTTTTCTATTTGAGCACAAATTCGAACATATTCTTGGTCAAGCTTTTTAAGCTTTCTGAACTCCTCTTTGATTGGATCCATCACTGAGATTGAGCAAATTGGATATTCTCCACAAAGTCTTCTTCAGGGGATTCCTCTGTAATTGACATATTAGTATTACTATCTTCTTCATCCTCATCTGATAGAGAAGCAAGTTCCAATAATTTTTTCTGAATTTCTTGCTTAGAAGCTTTAGGATATTTCCTTTTCAAAGTCTCTTTAAGAGATTTCAAGGGATCTTTTATTTCTTCTTTTTCCTGAGTTTTTAACTTCTCTTGATTCTTCATTTTGAAATGGAGGATATCATCCTTTAACTGTTTTACAGTTTCTTCAATATTGAACTTATTCCACCATTTATATTTAAACTGGCGGATAAGTGTTGGGAGACCTTTATTGAATCCATGAATATGCTTAGTAGCATACTCCCAAGTCCATATCCAAGGTAGGTTATAAACCATCATTAATTTAAACATAGGGATATCATTCCCTTCCTCCTGACACTTACAACATTGTTCCTTGTATTCAGGAAATAATGAGTATAACTCTTCTGGTAAAATATTAACTTTAGGACCAAATTTGTCCCACCAATGAACACTCCAATTTGGAAGATCATTCTGGCCAAATTCAGCCATAAATCTAAAAAACCAAGTATGTTTAAAATCTGGATTATTGTAATAAAAACAATTAAACCAAGCATCCTTATAGTCCCAATAAGTATAGGGCATATTAGGATAGCTCGTCATTTGTCTAGTCCTATTAGGATCTAGTCCCCAATCAGTTGGTGATAACATCTTTTTAAAAGATGCTTTAGAAAAGCTATACGGGGAGTGTTTATTTTGTTGGCTATTTCCTCTGTAAAAGTGTTCAAATTCAACACTCTGGGTTTCATTGAGAATTGTTTCATAAAATAACCTGCTATTATTGGATACTTTTAAAGGATAATGATTATAGGGTTCAAAATATCTTGATGCAATATAATTAGCATCTGAAAGCCATTTGAGGTCAGAATTTTCTAGAGTGAGTATTACTTCACAAACATTTGAGGTGTGGATATCATCCACTTGTTCCTTTTTAAGGATGTCTTTCATTGACATGGTTTTACTAGAGGTTTTCTCCTCTCTGGTATAACCACTTGTTGATCCCCGGGTATAACCACCTCTTTTCATATTTAATTTCCCTCTGTCTCTTGAGAGGGTAATCCCTGTAAAAATTCACGGGTCAAATAATCTGGTAGGGAATTTGATTCCCCTTTTATATATTCAATTTGAAAATCAAATATTGATAATAAAGCTTGCCATCTAGCAAACTGCTGTTTTGCTACTAAATTTTTCACATCTTTTCAATAATTTCTTTAGCTGAAGAGCAATCAATTCTCAGGAGAAAATTTTGATTTAGTAAATCATCCTGAAATTTAAATAAACATTTTAATATTGCTAACATCTCTTTTTTAACAGTTGAGTAATTTAACTGGGTTTTATTCCAGTGACCAGAAGTAAATCTTAATAATTCTTCTTTTTTAGTATTAGGATTTATCTGTTTCAATATTCCACCATAACCAATATTTGAAGCATCTGTCTCAACAATTTTAAACCATTGAGGATTTGCCAAATATATACAAGGTATTGTTTTAGTTTTTAACTTAATTTTCTGAACAGCTTTAGTATGCTCATCCGTCCATGGAGTAGGATTTTTACGTAATCTTTTATATAATATCTTAGTATCTTGTGCTAAATTTTTATAAAAATCAGCAATATAATTTAAACTTCCTAAAAATCTTTGTAACATTTTCTTATCAATAATCCTATCAGGAAAATTATCAGCAAAAGTTAAAGATCTTTCTATAGGAATTATTGTTCCTTGATTTATATTATGTCCTAGAAATTTGATTTTTGTTTGAAATAAATTTATTTTAGTTGGTGATAAAACTAATCCATTCTTTTTAACAATATCAATAAATGTATTTAAATGTTTAAAATGCTGATCAATATTATCAGAAAATATTAATATATCATCAATATATACTATGCAAAATTGTGAATGAGGAATAAATATGTCATTCATTATTTTCTGAAATTCTGAAGGGGCGTTTTTTAAACCAAAAGGCATTACTGTCCATTCATATTGTCCAAAAGGAACAGTAAATGCAGTTTTATACCTATCTTTAGGTTCTATTTGTATTTGCCAAAAACCTGATTTTAAATCAAATTTAGAAAATATTTTAGCTTGACTTATTCTATTTAATAGGTCTTTTTTATTAGGAATAGGATATCTAATCCATTTTAATGCTTTATTAAGCGGTTTGTAATTAATTACTAGTCTTGGAGTTCCTCTTTCTATTTCTGACTTTTTATTGACATAAAAAGCAGCACAACTCCAAGGAGACTTACTTGGGGTTATTAATCCTTTTTCTAATAAAGTATCTATTTCCTTTTTACAAAATTCTAACATCTCTTTATCCATTTGAGATGGTCTTGCTTTAGTAGGGATTTTATCCTCTGTAAATCCTTCATCATATGGTAAACTTATCATGTGTTTCCTTCTTTCCCAAAAAGCATTAGGTAAAGTATTGCATACTTCTTGTTGTATAGTTATTTCTAATTGTTTTATCTTTTCTTGTATAACATTTTCTTTTATTTTTTCTTCTATTGTTAATAAATTTATTTCTTGTTTTAGTGAATTGCTATGGTTTTGTTTATACTCTAAATTTTCCTTTAATATATTAATATTGTTTATAGGTAATTCATTTACATTTTTGGTTATAGGAGTAGTTATAAAATTATAGGATATATCAATCCCATTTATTTTAGTATGTATTCCTGATTGATCTATGGTCATTGGTTGTATATTATTAAGGAAAGGTGTTCCTAATATTATTCCTTGTGATAAATAAGGTACCATTATAAATGTAGAATTTAAACATGTTCCTTGATTACAAATTGCAACATTTGTCAATTTATATTTAATCCATAATTTACTACCATCAGCAGTACTTAAATCTTGCTTAGTTTTCTCATAGAATTGGGTTGGAATTAGTCCTTCTCTTATGCAGTTTATGTCTGCACCACTATCTACCAAAGCTATAGTAGACATAGTAAATGTATTATTAATTACAATAGTTATATTAATATACCATTTTTGATAAGTAATTTGGTGTATATTACACAGAAATTGATTAGAAGTTTCTCCTACTTCTTTAGGAGTTATATTTCCAGGAGTAGAACAATTATTTTCTAATTGTTTTATTCTTTGTTTTAGTTCATTTATCTCTTTTTTATGAGAATTTAATTCTTCTTTTAGATCTTTAAGAGTTATAGGTCTCTCAGATTGATTATTAAATCTAGCTATTACTTCTTGTAAAGTATAAGGGGTATAAATTTGAGGTTGTTTTTGGGGTTTTTCCCTAGGTGTTTCTTTTACCTGATCCAAATATTGTTCAATCATTTGTCTTTTCTGAATAGGGTCATTTATTTTCTCTATCATATCTAAAATAAATTGATCAGAACTACTCAAGACATTGATGCTTAAACCATTCATGTTTAAGTTAGCTATATAAGGATCATTACTTGTTTTACAAGCGCATACTTCTTCTTCAGATTCAGAAGTACTATCATCAATATCAGAATCATGTATGTCACATATTTCATTAGAATTATAATCAGACATATCAGAATCTATAATTTCAGACTCAATAATGTTATAAATTTCCTGTTTTACAGAATCATCTAAAGACAAAGTACTTATTTTCTTTTTAAGCATGCATTTATTTGCATAATGACCTTTTTTGCCACACTTATGACATGTTACAGATTTAATAAACTGTTTTTTAGGAATTTTCTTTTTAAAATTCTTTTTAGGTAGGTAATCTTGATAGTGTTTTTTCTTTCTCCTTTTCCTAAACGGATATGGTTTCTTCTGAGATTTTTTATGAACTTTTCTATCCTTTATTAGGGGATAACTAAATTGTTCACAAAATTCTCCTATTTCTTTTCTATGAGTAATTCCTTGTTTTTTCAATTGTGCTTTTAAATTTAAATCATTACACAAATTTAATCCTTCTGCTATCATTTCATTAGTTAATTCTCCATAAGTATAGTGATCTAAGGGTATTTCCAAACCACTATGTTTTGTTCTTAGTCTATTTCTAATTCTTTCTGCAAATAATGCAGGTAATCCTGAAATATATTTCTCTTTCCAAAATGTGGAATTTCCATCTTGTCTATGCATAATTTTAGACAAAAATACATCTTTATACCATCTAAAATGAGTGAGTGTAGGGCATCTAAGATTTATTAGTAATTCCCTGCTGCAATCCATTGCATGGAAAGCATTCCCTACAAAATGTTTTAAAATTGTTTGAATTAATGTATAAACACTATCTTCCTGATATTCAGATTTTATTACACTATTATCAGGCGAATTAGTATGTATTAGTTTTTTAGCTTGTAAAATTTCTTCTCTTTGAAATGATGTTAAAATATTATCCCACCATCCTTTTAGTTGTCCTGTAAATCCTGCTACTATAAAACTAGCAATATTTGCATCTGTATTACCATTAGCTTTACATATTGTAGAATACATTAACATTTTGCTCTGCACAACCATCTATGTTCCATTCATAGATTTGGTCTGCTGAAAAACTTGATTTTTCTGTATTTATAAAATTTTCTTCAAATAATACATCCATAGGTGTTGGCCTAGGATAGTAGTATCTTCCATAAGGAACTTTATTTTTAAAGGTCTTTTATCAAATCCAATTTTATTCAAGGATTGATTGATTTCCTGGTTTTCATTTTCTAAGGATTGAAATTGATTGTTTAATTGGGCTAATTCTGTTTCACTGATATTATCTTCTTCTTCAGTTTCTTCTTTATTTATAACTGCTACTGAAGACGAAGACTCAGTTATTTTTTCTTGTTGTTTTAATTCTTCTAGTTTTGCAACTAACGCATTAACTAAATTTGTTTCTTTTTTAGATTGAAGATTAAAGGGTGTATAAACTGGCGGAGGAATTAAAACTGTCTCCTGTTTTACAGGAGTAGAGGGTTTTATAGATTGTTGTATTTTTTCTAGCATTGTATTAGTATTATTTTCTACTCTAGTTAATTGTTTACCTAGAGTATGCAAATGCATATTTGAGAAATTATTTTGAGATAATATTTTCTCATGAGTAGTATTTTCTGTAAATGTCTCAGATATAGCATGAGCAGTTACAGGGTTTCCATTTATTGTAGTTAAAAATATTTTATTCTCTATTGGAGGGTGTAAAGAGGTTAGTTTAGGGCCATGTGTTGTTTGCCATTCTTTATAATAATTACTAATCATATTTATTTGAGGAAATTCATTTTGTGTCATAAAAAACCAGTCTACAAAATTTAATATAATTTTATGTTCTTCAAGATGTTTGTAAAACAAATCTTTAAATTCTAAAGTTTTCTCTTTAGAATAACTCTTAAAAAACCATTCTCTAAAAACCCTATATTTAGGTTGATTAAATTCATTATTAATCTTATTTCTGTCTATTTTAAATTCTTGAATATTATTTAATTCTAATACATTTATAGAGAAATTCATGTCACTAAAAGTTGGTGATCCTATCTTATCCTTGGCTTTATAAATAGCATGAGGGATTTGATTATTTGATTCTTTAATTCCTACTACATTTTCTGTTTCTATTCTGGTAGGAATAGATGAAGTAGAAGCTCTTCCTGATTGACTTAAAGTTTCAAAATTAGTTATATTAAACCTTGCTATTCTCCCTTGTTGACCAAAATATATTTCAACATTTCCATCAGGGGTTTCAATTATTTGTTCTATTTCTCTATTTTCATTTTTATCTGAACTAGGAACTTTAGCTCCAGGTAATAACCATTTTTCTGGTAATGTTATTTCAGACCATGATATAGTTTTA
Source organism: Daucus carota subsp. sativus (assembly GCF_001625215.2). Taxonomy (NCBI): domain Eukaryota; kingdom Viridiplantae; phylum Streptophyta; class Magnoliopsida; order Apiales; family Apiaceae; genus Daucus; species Daucus carota. The sequence goes on along the minus strand of NC_030389.2, from coordinate 25,316,878 downwards.
GGAATAGATATAAATGATTTAGCTAAATTAGCTTCAAATAATGTTGTTTTACCTTTAACATCAAATTTCTTAGCTTTGGGTGCTAAGGTATTTAATACCTTAAAACTGACTCTATAAATTAAAGCTATATTTTCTGTTCCTGTTTTCATATCATAACCACTAGTTTGTATAAACAGAGTTAAAACATCTGATATATTTTTATCTGTAAGTGATACCTCAAAATTAGGATAACAATTGAAATAAACAGGGCCTTTACATAGACTAGTCTCAACTAATCCTAGTAAAGCGTCTGTAAATTTATTATGCCTATTATCACATAAGGCTACACACATAGATGTATTTAAACCTTCTCGAGTTAAAGGTTTGAAACCTATTTGTACACATCCTAGATGTAGAAAATTATATTGATCTTTATATCTCTTAACATCATCATTTATTAATGATATTGTTTCATAAGTTTCAGATATAGGTATAGTTTTTTCTACGGTTTTAATTATCATTTTTGATTTTAAATCAAAAGTACCTATCTCATAAATTTCTGTGGGTTTAACCTTAGGTAATGACCAATCTTTAAGATGTTGTTCTAAAAGTTCATATTCTATTTCATTACTATTCTTGACGAAATCCTTATTTATCTTAGTATGTTTACCAAATCCTATTGATCTTAGCATGTTTTAAGAACTTTAATTCTTAAGTCAATAGCTCGGCTGTCAACGACTAATTACGTGGATAATAAACCCTATCTCGCCTAACTCTGGCTAACGGGCAAGACTCCACAACGCGACTTGGGACCGATCGACTACGACGATAAGAGATTAAAGTACTTAATTCACACTAATTTTCAACAGAAATATGGCTCTGATACCACAACACAACAAGGACCGATAAGGATTTCAACAAAACACAAGTTATGAACTTGACAGATATATTTAAACAGATATAATCTGTAATTTAAATGACAAAGATAAAGATTAAGAATACTTACACGAGTTATTACTCATGTAATGATACGATATGCAAGCCTCAAACTTGATCCAAAATTCAAGCTTTTATTGATCTTCAAACTTATTATACAAAGAGATTTTTACAGTAAGAAATATTGCTCAACACATGAGCTAGTAGAGAGAAGTTCTCCGATAATTTCTGAGTTACAACGAATATACAAGCCTCTATTTATACTAGATTCTTGGCTAATAAAGACAAACTATTTTACATGATTGATTTTTAATCATATAGCTCTATTATTGCTGGTGCTTGATTGCCTTGCATTATTGGCTTCAATTATTTTTCTGATGACGTCATTGCATATGTCATCCTTCCAATTGCATCATTGTCTGCATCATCTCTGTGTTATTGACTGCATTATTCTGCATCATGCTTGAATCATCCTGTAAGATGATTATCATATAAAAGTTTATTTTTAGATTTTCATATTTTTCTCTCTTGTCTCCAAGTCTAGTTACTTGTTCTATTGCATACATTACATTTTCCCATTGTTCATCAAGGTCTCGAAACCTATTATTTTCTTTCTTCCATTTGTACCACATAAATAATATATCTACCCATTTTTTCTGGGCTTTAAAGGATTTTTCCTTTTTCTTCAATTTCTTGAAAGCTTTTTGTACTGGATTCATCCTGTCAGATTTCCCTGCAGCCTTATTTTTAACAGTTCTCTGTCACGGATTATTAATCTCTGGTCATAATGTAGATTCCACAGCTCTCTAGACTTTTCTTCATAAGCATCCTTTGCTGCCTGGACCTCATAGAATGTACCAATTTTATCAAATATGTATTTATTAAATACAACTTCATAATTTGCAAATAAATATTCTAATTCTTCTTGTTCCTTTTCTATTTGAGCACAAATTCGAACATATTCTTGGTCAAGCTTTTTAAGCTTTCTGAACTCCTCTTTGATTGGATCCATCACTGAGATTGAGCAAATTGGATATTCTCCACAAAGTCTTCTTCAGGGGATTCCTCTGTAATTGACATATTAGTATTACTATCTTCTTCATCCTCATCTGATAGAGAAGCAAGTTCCAATAATTTTTTCTGAATTTCTTGCTTAGAAGCTTTAGGATATTTCCTTTTCAAAGTCTCTTTAAGAGATTTCAAGGGATCTTTTATTTCTTCTTTTTCCTGAGTTTTTAACTTCTCTTGATTCTTCATTTTGAAATGGAGGATATCATCCTTTAACTGTTTTACAGTTTCTTCAATATTGAACTTATTCCACCATTTATATTTAAACTGGCGGATAAGTGTTGGGAGACCTTTATTGAATCCATGAATATGCTTAGTAGCATACTCCCAAGTCCATATCCAAGGTAGGTTATAAACCATCATTAATTTAAACATAGGGATATCATTCCCTTCCTCCTGACACTTACAACATTGTTCCTTGTATTCAGGAAATAATGAGTATAACTCTTCTGGTAAAATATTAACTTTAGGACCAAATTTGTCCCACCAATGAACACTCCAATTTGGAAGATCATTCTGGCCAAATTCAGCCATAAATCTAAAAAACCAAGTATGTTTAAAATCTGGATTATTGTAATAAAAACAATTAAACCAAGCATCCTTATAGTCCCAATAAGTATAGGGCATATTAGGATAGCTCGTCATTTGTCTAGTCCTATTAGGATCTAGTCCCCAATCAGTTGGTGATAACATCTTTTTAAAAGATGCTTTAGAAAAGCTATACGGGGAGTGTTTATTTTGTTGGCTATTTCCTCTGTAAAAGTGTTCAAATTCAACACTCTGGGTTTCATTGAGAATTGTTTCATAAAATAACCTGCTATTATTGGATCCTTTTAAAGGATAATGATTATAGGGTTCAAAATATCTTGATGCAATATAATTAGCATCTGAAAGCCATTTGAGGTCAGAATTTTCTAGAGTGAGTATTACTTCACAAACATTTGAGGTGTGGATATCATCCACTTGTTCCTTTTTAAGGATGTCTTTCATTGACATGGTTTTACTAGAGGTTTTCTCCTCTCTGGTATAACCACTTGTTGATCCCCGGGTATAACCACCTCTTTTCATATTTAATTTCCCTCTGTCTCTTGAGAGGGTAATCCCTGTAAAAATTCACGGGTCAAATAATCTGGTAGGGAATTTGATTCCCCTTTTATATATTCAATTTGAAAATCAAATATTGATAATAAAGCTTGCCATCTAGCAAACTGCTGTTTTGCTACTAAATTTTTCACATCTTCTTCAATAATTTCTTTAGCTGAAGAGCAATCAATTCTCAGGAGAAAATTTTGATTTAGTAAATCATCCTGAAATTTAAATAAACATTTTAATATTGCTAACATCTCTTTTTTAACAGTTGAGTAATTTAACTGGGTTTTATTCCAGTGACTAGAAGTAAATCTTAATAATTCTTCTTTTTTAGTATTAGGATTTATCTGTTTCAATATTCCACCATAACCAATATTTGAAGCATCTGTCTCAACAATTTTAAACCATTGAGGATTTGCCAAATATATACAAGGTATTGTTTTAGTTTTTAACTTAATTTTCTGAACAGCTTTAGTATGCTCATCCGTCCATGGAGTAGGATTTTTACGTAATCTTTTATATAATATCTTAGTATCTTGTGCTAAATTTTTATAAAAATCAGCAATATAATTTAAACTTCCTAAAAATCTTTGTAACATTTTCTTATCAATAATCCTATCAGGAAAATTATCAGCAAAAGTTAAAGATCTTTCTATAGGAATTATTGTTCCTTGATTTATATTATGTCCTAGAAATCTGATTTTTGTTTGAAATAAATTTATTTTAGTTGGTGATAAAACTAATCCATTCTTTTTAACAATATCAATAAATGTATTTAAATGTTTAAAATGCTGATCAATATTATCAGAAAATATTAATATATCATCAATATATACTATGCAAAATTGTGAATGAGGAATAAATATGTCATTCATTATTTTCTGAAATTCTGAAGGGGCGTTTTTTAAACCAAAAGGCATTACTGTCCATTCATATTGTCCAAAAGGAACAGTAAATGCAGTTTTATACCTATCTTTAGGTTCTATTTGTATTTGCCAAAAACCTGATTTTAAATCAAATTTAGAAAATATTTTAGCTTGACTTATTCTATTTAATAGGTCTTTTTTATTAGGAATAGGATATCTAATCCATTTTAATGCTTTATTAAGCGGTTTGTAATTAATTACTAGTCTTGGAGTTCCTCTTTCTATTTCTGACTTTTTATTGACATAAAAAGCAGCACAACTCCAAGGAGACTTACTTGGGGTTATTAATCCTTTTTCTAATAAAGTATCTATTTCCTTTTTACAAAATTCTAACATCTCTTTATCCATTTGAGATGGTCTTGCTTTAGTAGGGATTTTATCCTCTGTAAATCCTTCATCATATGGTAAACTTATCATGTGTTTCCTTCTTTCCCAAAAAGCATTAGGTAAAGTATTGCATACTTCTTGTTGTATAGTTATTTCTAATTGTTTTATCTTTTCTTGTATAACATTTTCTTTTATTTTTTCTTCTATTGTTAATAAATTTATTTCTTGTTTTAGTGAATTGCTATGGTTTTGTTTATACTCTAAATTTTCCTTTAATATATTAATATTGTTTATAGGTAATTCATTTACATTTTTGGTTATAGGAGTAGTTATAAAATTATAGGATATATCAATCCCATTTATTTTAGTATGTATTCCTGATTGATCTATGGTCATTGGTTGTATATTATTAAGGAAAGGTGTTCCTAATATTATTCCTTGTGATAAATAAGGTACCATTATAAATGTAGAATTTAAACATGTTCCTTGATTACAAATTGCAACATTTGTCAATTTATATTTAATCCATAATTTACTACCATCAGCAGTACTTAAATCTTGCTTAGTTTTCTCATAGAATTGGGTTGGAATTAGTCCTTCTCTTATGCAGTTTATGTCTGCACCACTATCTACCAAAGCTATAGTAGACATAGTAAATGTATTATTAATTACAATAGTTATATTAATATACCATTTTTGATAAGTAATTTGGTATATATTACACAGAAATTGATTAGAAGTTTCTCCTACTTCTTTAGGAGTTATATTTCCAGGAGTAGAACAATTATTTTCTAATTGTTTTATTCTTTGTTTTAGTTCATTTATCTCTTTTTTATGAGAATTTAATTCTTCTTTTAGATCTTTAAGAGTTATAGGTCTCTCAGATTGATTATTAAATCTAGCTATTACTTCTTGTAAAGTATATGTTAGTATTGGTGTCCTAGAGACAATACTGTTGTGTTCTATCGTAGACATTTATGGATTATGTTATATTGATTATGGAATAAATATTTATTGTGTCTTTATTTACTGCGTAATAAATTGAAAGCATAATAAATGTCCTTGGAATATTATATGTAATTCTATATCTCTAAGTACGTGACTTAGAAATGAGATTATGAGAATAATGTCAATATTCCTAAATGTCCCTAGTCGAGTATCATTGTTAAGGGACAATAATGATGCATTAAGACTAGTATGTTTGTTGACTGATGATCACATCTCATTGATCATAGGTATAGTGATGCTAAAGTCAAGAACATAAGTGCATGTATCGACACATGGCACTGGAATGACCCACCGTGAGATTTTACATGTTAATAAGTGTCATTAGAAATTCTCACTGTGATAATGATGTAATGATCCTCTGACTTGATATCATTATATTTCTATATGAGAATTAATATACTTTGGTTGCACTAAAAGTTACCTTTGACCGGGTAATGATGAAATGTACATTGGGTATATTATGAATCGTATGAGAAATATGAATGATCTAGAAATGATTTAACCCTCCTATTTTAGGAGTGATATTATTGGCCTCTTGATTGAGTGAGACTATAAAATGCATGGCCGTGCTCAAATATTGATTTGTTTAATAGTCTACTCATTGATCAAGGAAATTCGGATTAGACGATGAAGAGGATGACACAATACATGCCTTGAGTCTTATCTATAATATAAGGTTAAAGGGATTATATTACATTGTACATTATTCACAAAAGGTTTAATTGAATCACCAATTATTATTATTACTTGGGTAGCAATGATGTATTACTAGATGCCGCTCATTGTTTATAATTTTATTATTGGATATTAAAATTATTGCCAGCGTAATAATAACCTAAAGGGTCACACACTTTGAACGTTTAAAGGAGTTTTAATTTAAATTCTGAATTTAAATTAAATGATTAAGTTCGAAATAAATTATTTAATTGAGCCAGTCTTAATTAAGTAATTAGAATTTCGAATTTAATATTAAAACCAAAATCGGATTAGGTTTGGAGAAGCCCAAATCCGATTAGGGTTTGGCCCATCTATCTCTCTTCCCTATAAATACATAATGATGTATTGTTTTAGGGTTAAGTAACATAAAATTCGATTTATTATAAAACCCTAGCAGCTCTACATCAAGAGAGGCTAGAGAGAGAGAGAGAGAGGCTGCATTCGGCTAGTACCGGCTCCGGTGATCTTTGGCGATCAGACGTTCGTGTGGACTGCTTAGAGACGCGATCCTTAGACGAGGGCTGCGTGGTGATTGCTTGTTCCGGACCTCCATCTTTCGCTAACGTAAAGCTTCAACAAGGTATTATCTCGTATCTCCATGATCAGCCGTTCTTTATAGATGGATCCTCGGGTTAGGGTTTCGGATTTTTTTATTTTACGTCGATTATCCGCTGCGTTTGTTTCCCCGAAACCCAACAGTATAAGGGGTATAAATTTGAGGTTGTTTTTGGGGTTTTTCCCTAGGTGTTTCTTTTACCTGATCCAAATATTGTTCAATCATTTGTCTTTTATGAATAGGGTCATTTATTTTCTCTATCATATCTAAAATAAATTGATCAGAACTACTCAAGACATTGATGCTTAAACCATTCATGTTTAAGTTAGCTATATAAGGATCATTACTTGTTTTACAAGCGCATACTTCTTCTTCAGATTCAGAAGTACTATCATCAATATCAGAATCATGTATGTCACATATTTCATTAGAATCATAATCAGACATATCAGAATCTATAATTTCAGACTCAATAATGTTATAAATTTCCTGTTTTACAGAATCATCTAAAGACAAAGTACTTATTTTCTTTTTAAGCATGCATTTATTTGCATAATGACCTTTTTTGCCACACTTATGACATGTTACAGATTTAATAAACTGTTTTTTAGGAATTTTCTTTTTAAAATTCTTTTTAGGTAGGTAATCTTGATAGTGTTTTTTCTTTCTCCTTTTCCTAAACGGATATGGTTTCTTCTGAGATTTTTTATGAACTTTTCTATCCTTTGTTAGGGGATAACTAAATTGTTCACAAAATTCTCCTATTTCTTTTCTATGAGTAATTCCTTGTTTTTTCAATTGTGCTTTTAAATTTAAATCATTACACAAATTTAATCCTTCTGCTATCATTTCATTAGTTAATTCTCCATAAGTATAGTGATCTAAGGGTATTTCCAAACCACTATGTTTTGTTCTTAGTCTATTTCTAATTCTTTCTGCAAATAATGCAGGTAATCCTGAAATATATTTCTCTTTCCAAAATGTGGAATTTCCATCTTGTCTATGCATAATTTTAGACAAAAATACATCTTTATACCATCTAAAATGAGTGAGTGTAGGGCATCTAAGATTTATTAGTAATTCCCTGCTGCAATCCATTGTATGGAAAGCATTCCCTACAAAATGTTTTAAAATTGTTTGAATTAATGTATAAACACTATCTTCCTGATATTCAGATTTTATTACACTATTATCAGGTGAATTAGTATGTATTAGTTTTTTAGCTTTTAAAATTTCTTCTCTTTGAAATGATGTTAAAATATTATCCCACCATCCTTTTAGTTGTCCTGTAAATCCTGCTACTATAAAACTAGCAATATTTGCATCTGTATTACCATTAGCTTTACATATTGTAGAATACATTAACATTTTGTGTAAAACAGCAAATATTTGTTGCTCTGCACAACCATCTATGTTCCATTCATAGATTTGGTCTGCTGAAAAACTTGATTTTTCTGTATTTATAAAATTTTCTTCAAATAATACATCCATAGGTGTTGGCCTAGGATAGTAGTATCTTCCATAAGGAACTTTATTTTTTAAAGGTCTTTTATCAAATTCAATTTTATTCAAGGATTGATTGATTTCCTGGTTTTCATTTTCTAAGGATTGAAATTGATTGTTTAATTGGGCTAATTCTGTTTCACTGATATTATCTTCTTCTTCAGTTTCTTCTTTATTTATAACTGCTACTGAAGACGAAGACTCAGTTATTTTTTCTTGTTGTTTTAATTCTTCTAGTTTTGCAACTAACGCATTAACTAAATTTGTTTCTTTTTAGATTGAAGATTAAAGGGTGTATAAACTGGCGGAGGAATTAAAACTGTCTCCTGTTTTACAGGAGTAGAGGGTTTTATAGATTGTTGTATTTTTTCTAGCATTGTATTAGTATTATTTTCTACTCTAGTTAATTGTTTACCTAGAGTATGCAAATGCATATTTGAGAAATTATTTTGAGATAATATTTTCTCATGAGTAGTATTTTCTGTAAATGTCTCAGATATAGCATGAGCAGTTACAGGGTTTCCATTTATTGTAGTTAAAAATATTTTATTCTCTATTGGATGGTGTAAAGAGGTTAGTTTAGGGCCATGTGTTGTTTGCCATTCTTTATAATAATTACTAATCATATTTATTTGAGGAAATTCATTTTGTGTCATAAAAAACCAGTCTACAAAATTTAATATAATTTTATGTTCTTCAAGATGTTTGTAAAACAAATCTTTAAATTCTAAAGTTTTCTCTTTAGAATAACTCTTAAAAAACCATTCTCTAAAAACCCTATATTTAGGTTGATTAAATTCATTATTAATCTTATTTCTGTCTATTTTAAATTCTTGAATATTATTTAATTCTAATACATTTATAGAGAAATTCATGTCACTAAAAGTTGGTGATCCTATCTTATCCTTGGCTTTATAAATAGCATGAGGGATTTGATTATTTGATTCTTTAATTCCTACTACATTTTCTGTTTCTATTCTGGTAGGAATAGATGAAGTAGAAGCTCTTCCTGATTGACTTAAAGTTTCAAAATTAGTTATATTAAACCTTGCTATTCTCCCTTGTTGACCAAAATATATTTCAACATTTCCATCAGGGGTTTCAATTATTTGTTCTATTTCTCTATTTTCATTTTTATCTGAACTAGGAACTTTAGCTCCAGGTAATAACCATTTTTCTGGTAATGTTATTTCAGACCATGATATAGTTTTAGGAATAGATATTAATGATTTAGCTAAATTAGCTTCAAATAATGTTGTTTTACCTTTAACATCAAATTTCTTAGCTTTGGGTGCTAAGGTATTTAATACCTTAAAACTGACTCTATAAATTAAAGCTATATTTTCTGTTCCTGTTTTCATATCATAACCACTAGTTTGTATAAACAGAGTTAAAACATCTGATATATTTTTATCTGTAAGTGATACCTCAAAATTAGGATAACAATTGAAATAAACAGGGCCTTTACATAGACTAGTCTCAACTAATCCTAGTAAAGCGTCTGTAAATTTATTATGCCTATTATCACATAAGGCTACACACATAGATGTATTTAAACCTTCTCGAGTTAAAGGTTTGAAACCTATTTGTACACATCCTAGATGTAGAAAATTATATTGATCTTTATATCTCTTAACATCATCATTTATTAATGATATTGTTTCATAAGTTTCAGATATAGGTATAGTTTTTTCTACGGTTTTAATTATCATTTTTGATTTTAAATCAAAAGTACCTATCTCATAAATTTCTGTGGGTTTAACCTTAGGTAATGACCAATCTTTAAGATGTTGTTCTAAAAGTTCATATTCTATTTCATTACTATTCTTGACGAAATCCTTATTTATCTTAGTATGTTTACCAAATCCTATTGATCTTAGCATGTTTTAAGAACTTTAATTCTTAAGTCAATAGCTCGGCTGTCAACGACTAATTACGTGGATAATAAACCCTATCTCGCCTAACTCTGGCTAACGGGCAAGACTCCACAACGCGACTTGGGACCGATCGACTACGACGATAAGAGATTAAAGTACTTAATTCACACTAATTTTCAACAGAAATATGGCTCTGATACCACAACACAACAAGGACCGATAAGGATTTCAACAAAACACAAGTTATGAACTTGACAGATATATTTAAACAGATATAATCTGTAATTTAAATGACAAAGATAAAGATTAAGAATACTTACACGAGTTATTACTCATGTAATGATACGATATGCAAGCCTCAAACTTGATCCAAAATTCAAGCTTTTATTGATCTTCAAACTTATTATACAAAGAGATTTTTACAGTAAGAAATATTGCTCAACACATGAGCTAGTAGAGAGAAGTTCTCCGATAATTTCTGAGTTACAACGAATATACAAGCCTCTATTTATACTAGATTCTTGGCTAATAAAGACAAACTATTTTACATGATTGATTTTTAATCATATAGCTCTATTATTGCTGGTGCTTGATTGCCTTGCATTATTGGCTTCAATTATTTTTCTGATGACGTCATTGCATATGTCATCCTTCCAATTGCATCATTGTCTGCATCATCTCTGTGTTATTGACTGCATTATTCTGCATCATGCTTGAATCATCCTGTAAGATGATTATCATATAAAAGTTTATTTTTTAGATTTTCATATTTTTCTCTCTTGTCTCCAAGTCTAGTTACTTGTTCTATTGCATACATTACATTTTCCCATTGTTCATCAAGGTCTCGAAACCTATTATTTTCTTTCTTCCATTTGTACCACATAAATAATATATCTACCCATTTTTTCTGGGCTTTAAAGGATTTTTCCTTTTTCTTCAATTTCTTGAAAGCTTTTTGTACTGGATTCATCCTGTCAGATTTCCCTGCAGCCTTATTTTTAACAGTTCTCTGTCACGGATTATTAATCTCTGGTCATAATGTAGATTCCACAGCTCTCTAGACTTTTCTTCATAAGCATCCTTTGCTGCCTGGACCTCATAGAATGTACCAATTTTATCAAATATGTATTTATTAAATACAACTTCATAATTTGCAAATAAATATTCTAATTCTTCTTGTTCCTTTTCTATTTGAGCACAAATTCGAACATATTCTTGGTCAAGCTTTTTAAGCTTTCTGAACTCCTCTTTGATTGGATCCATCACTGAGATTGAGCAAATTGGATATTCTCCACAAAGTCTTCTTCAGGGGATTCCTCTGTAATTGACATATTAGTATTACTATCTTCTTCATCCTCATCTGATAGAGAAGCAAGTTCCAATAATTTTTTCTGAATTTCTTGCTTAGAAGCTTTAGGATATTTCCTTTTCAAAGTCTCTTTAAGAGATTTCAAGGGATCTTTTATTTCTTCTTTTTCCTGAGTTTTTAACTTCTCTTGATTCTTCATTTTGAAATGGAGGATATCATCCTTTAACTGTTTTACAGTTTCTTCAATATTGAACTTATTCCACCATTTATATTTAAACTGGCGGATAAGTGTTGGGAGACCTTTATTGAATCCATGAATATGCTTAGTAGCATACTCCCAAGTCCATATCCAAGGTAGGTTATAAACCATCATTAATTTAAACATAGGGATATCATTCCCTTCCTCCTGACACTTACAACATTGTTCCTTGTATTCAGGAAATAATGAGTATAACTCTTCTGGTAAAATATTAACTTTAGGACCAAATTTGTCCCACCAATGAACACTCCAATTTGGAAGATCATTCTGGCCAAATTCAGCCATAAATCTAAAAAACCAAGTATGTTTAAAATCTGGATTATTGTAATAAAAACAATTAAACCAAGCATCCTTATAGTCCCAATAAGTATAGGGCATATTAGGATAGCTAGTCATTTGTCTAGTCCTATTAGGATCTAGTCCCCAATCAGTTGGTGATAACATCTTTTTAAAAGATGCTTTAGAAAAGCTATACGGGGAGTGTTTATTTTGTTGGCTATTTCCTCTGTAAAAGTGTTCAAATTCAACACTCTGGGTTTCATTGAGAATTGTTTCATAAAATAACCTGCTATTATTGGATCCTTTTAAAGGATAATGATTATAGGGTTCAAAATATCTTGATGCAATATAATTAGCATCTGAAAGCCATTTGAGGTCAGAATTTTCTAGAGTGAGTATTACTTCACAAACATTTGAGGTGTGGATATCATCCACTTGTTCCTTTTTAAGGATGTCTTTCATTGACATGGTTTTACTAGAGGTTTTCTCCTCTCTGGTATAACCACTCGTTGATCCCCGGGTATAACCACCTCTTTTCATATTTAATTTCCCTCTGTCTCTTGAGAGGGTAATCCCTGTAAAAATTCACGGGTCAAATAATCTGGTAGGGAATTTGATTCCCCTTTTATATATTCAATTTGAAAATCAAATATTGATAATAAAGCTTGCCATCTAGCAAACTGCTGTTTTGCTACTAAATTTTTCACATCTTTTTCAATAATTTCTTTAGCTGAAGAGCAATCAATTCTCAGGAGAAAATTTTGATTTAGTAAATCATCCTGAAATTTAAATAAACATTTTAATATTGCTAACATCTCTTTTTTAACAGTTGAGTAATTTAACTGGGTTTTATTCCAGTGACCAGAAGTAAATCTTAATAATTCTTCTTTTTTAGTATTAGGATTTATCTGTTTCAATATTCCACCATAACCAATATTTGAAGCATCTGTCTCAACAATTTTAAACCATTGAGGATTTGCCAAATATATACAAGGTATTGTTTTAGTTTTTAACTTAATTTTCTGAACAGCTTTAGTATGCTCATCCGTCCATGGAGTAGGATTTTTACGTAATCTTTTATATAATATCTTAGTATCTTGTGCTAAATTTTTATAAAAATCAGCAATATAATTTAAACTTCCTAAAAATCTTTGTAACATTTTCTTATCAATAATCCTATCAGGAAAATTATCAGCAAAAGTTAAAGATCTTTCTATAGGAATTATTGTTCCTTGATTTATATTGTGTCCTAGAAATCTGATTTTTGTTTGAAATAAATTTATTTTAGTTGGTGATAAAACTAATCCATTCTTTTTAACAATATCAATAAATGTATTTAAATGTTTAAAATGCTGATCAATATTATCAGAAAATATTAATATATCATCAATATATACTATGCAAAATTGTGAATGAGGAATAAATATGTCATTCATTATTTTCTGAAATTCTGAAGGGGCGTTTTTTAAACCAAAAGGCATTACTGTCCATTCATATTGTCCAAAAGGAACAGTAAATGCAGTTTTATACCTATCTTTAGGTTCTATTTGTATTTGCCAAAAACCTGATTTTAAATCAAATTTAGAAAATATTTTAGCTTGACTTATTCTATTTAATAGGTCTTTTTTATTAGGAATAGGATATCTAATCCATTTTAATGCTTTATTAAGCGGTTTGTAATTAATTACTAGTCTTGGAGTTCCTCTTTCTATTTCTGACTTTTTATTGACATAAAAAGCAGCACAACTCCAAGGAGACTTACTTGGGGTTATTAATCCTTTTTCTAATAAAGTATCTATTTCCTTTTTACAAAATTCTAACATCTCTTTATCCATTTGAGATGGTCTTGCTTTAGTAGGGATTTTATCCTCTGTAAATCCTTCATCATATGGTAAACTTATCATGTGTTTCCTTCTTTCCCAAAAAGCATTAGGTAAAGTATTGCATACTTCTTGTTGTATAGTTATTTCTAATTGTTTTATCTTTTCTTGTATAACATTTTCTTTATTTTTTCTTCTATTGTTAATAAATTTATTTCTTGTTTTAGTGAATTGCTATGGTTTTGTTTATACTCTAAATTTTCCTTTAATATATTAATATTGTTTATAGGTAATTCATTTACATTTTTGGTTATAGGAGTAGTTATAAAATTATAGGATATATCAATCCCATTTATTTTAGTATGTATTCCTGATTGATCTATGGTCATTGGTTGTATATTATTAAGGAAAGGTGTTCCTAATATTATTCCTTGTGATAAATAAGGTACCATTATAAATGTAGAATTTAAACATGTTCCTTGATTACAAATTGCAACATTTGTCAATTTATATTTAATCCATAATTTACTACCATCAGCAGTACTTAAATCTTGCTTAGTTTTCTCATAGAATTGGGTTGGAATTAGTCCTTCTCTTATGCAGTTTATGTCTGCACCGCTATCTACCAAAGCTATAGTAGACATAGTAAATGTATTATTAATTACAATAGTTATATTAATATACCATTTTTGATAAGTAATTTGGTGTATATTTGATAAGTGCATATTTTTAATATTTTAAATGCCTAATTATTGCTTGTTCTCACTTATTTATTTGTTTATTTGTCTTTTTTTTAGGAAAATTGCAAAAGCTTGAAGAAATAAAAGAATAAAGCAAAAAGGAGGAAATGATGGGAAGAAAAGGGATCATATGGGAATATTCTCAAGGAAGCATCTAGATGGGACACCTACACCCCCCCCCCTCTACCCTAATTTCCCCCTATAAATACACACCTCCCCATCATGTTTCAAAAAACCTAGGATTTCATATTTTTAGTAGCCTCTCTTTTATGTAGTAGATCTAGTAGTAGCACTCTAAATTTGTAAACACTTTTATTATATCAATACAAGTATTCATTTGTGTTCTTAAATCTTGCTCTTTACTTTTACTTCTAGGCTATGAAATCTTTCTCTAACCACATGAGACTCAAAATTACTTGTGGATTGAAAGGAGCCTAATTATATGTTTTAAGCTTGCATTTTTTAGTATTTAGATTGAGCCCCTTTTAATTATCAATATTATTAGTGGGTTCAATGGTTTAGTATTCTAGATTTTGATTTTAGCTTGTAGTTTGATGGGGTTTTGTTAGAGACTTGGTAGATAAGCTAGTTTTGAAGTTTTGTGTGATTCGGAGTTAATTTGGTATGCTTTGGTGTTTCTCTTTGTTCTTGATTTTGGGGTTTTTTTTTTGGTGTAAATTTTAGTTTATGATTTTAACTTGAGGTTAGTGGGTTTTGGTTAGTTATATTTTATATAGGCTAGATTTGAAGTTTGGTATGATTTGGAGTTGTTTTGGTTTATTTTGAATCTTGTTTTGATCAAGAAATGGGTAATTTAGAGGTTATTTAGTGTAGAATTTAGTGTCAAATTTGGTTTAGAGTTTAGTGGGCTTTTATTTGTTATATTTAGAATGACTAGATTTTCCGGTCAAATTAATTTTCCGGCGAGATTTAAGCTATTCCGAGCACCTCCATAAATTCCGGTGAGCTAGTCTACCGGAATATGTAATCGAGTTTAGTTTTCTTCTTTTCCGCAACACGCGCGCACTTATTTTCCTCGGTTTCTGCTGCTTTTCTTTTCTATTCTTTTTATTTTATTTCTTTTTATTTTATTTCTTTTCGAGTCTTCGACTGTTAGTGTCAAGTGGTGTTTTCTGTTTTGTTTGTTTCCGCCGCACGTCGCGTGTTCTTGATTATATTTTTATTATTGATTTCTTTAACTTGGTTTTCAAATTTTTCTTTATTTTCCTTTGGTAATATTTTATATTGCAATTAATTAGTAAAAAAAAACTTTCAAAATTAAATTGGTCTAATTCGATTAAGTTAGAAATTAAGTTTTCGCGAAAATATATTTAGTCCTTGGAACGAATCTTATATTACTAAAACGGGATCGTGCACTTGCGATTAAAATCATATTTTTAGCACATCAAGTTTTTGGCGCCGCTGCCGGGGACTAAAATTAATTTTCGCGACTTAATTTTTAATTTTTCGGATTAGTTTTTTTTAATATTCTCTCACTTCTTTTTGGTTGAATTTTAGAAAATTGGAGGAATATGAGCTAGCTTGGAATAAGTAGAGAATATTCTTGGAGTATTGGAAGCTTGCTTGGGTAACTTGTATCTCTCTCCTATTTCATTTTTTTTATTTAGAAAATCACAAACAAATTTGAAAATTGAAAATCACAAAAATATCAAAAAAATTAAAATCCAAAAATATTAGTTAGACATACATAATTGTTGCATCATGCATTTAATCACTTAGGGCACATCATTTAGTTTTTTATTTTTTTTATTATTTTTTTTTTTTTAAATTTTCGTACCGATAATTGTGGTGATCGCTGGAGGACCCCAAGGTACGTTAATTTCTGCTTTTCTTTAGATTAGAACACGTAGTGTAAAGCATCCATATTTGTTTACCGCTTTTATTATCTCGTTGTGTGGTGCATCATTTTAAATAAATCTTAAGGGCAAAACCACTCATAAGATAAGGGAAGGGATTTCATCACTCTTTCCTTGGCCCACAACAACTAATTTCCACATTTTGCATTTCCCTAGCCTTTTAATAAAATTGAATTAGACGTTAGCCCCTAGGATTTCGCGCTCAATTAGGAAGGTACCTAAAAGACGAGGTAATCTTTAATTATTCCGACTCTTCGGTGTCTAAGGCAAGCGAAAGCTTACCTGGCCGATTAAGGTTTGGTGTCTAAGCGCGGAGATTGGCCTCTTGGCAATGCCTGCTCCAAACTGGCCAAACCGGTCCGAATAATTTTGGATTTATCGAGTTTTTGGTGGTCCTTACGGTTAGGAGCAAGGTCTAGTTCTTTTTATTAGGGAACCATAGAATTAGGATTTTCTTTCATTTTTACACCCTTTCTTTTGTGTGTTTTAATTTTGCGCACTTATTTGCTACATGTTTATCGTTTATGCGAACTACTTGGGTTAGGAACGAATCGTCTAGATTAGTTAGACCGATCATCGAAATTCCGTCTTCATCCTCTTCCGATTCCGAAACCCTAGAAGTTCTAGAACCGATAGTTAGCATGGCGTTGTCTCTTAAAGACCGTTGTTACCCGTCCCGTTCCGCTCAACCATCGTGCATCACCCTTCCTCCCGTCAATGGGAATAATTTCGAGATTAAGGCACATCACATTAGTATGTTGCCTAAGTTTTTAGGTAGTGAAGGTGAGGATCCCTATCTCTTTATTCAAGAATTTGAGGAGGTTTGTGGTTTACAAAAACTCCAACAATTGAGTGAAGACTCCATTCGGCTTAGACTAATCAACTTTGCTTTAAAAGAAAATGCTAAAAAATGGTTGTATAGTCTACCCGTCAATTCTATTTCCACTTGGGAGGGGTTTGTGGTAATGTTTCTTAAAAAGTATTTTCCGAACCATAAAACGACTCGAATTACAAATGAAATAAATCAATTCCATCAAAGAGAAAATGAGTCTTTTTGGAAATTCTTTGATCGTTTCAAAAATCTTTTATCACAATGCCCCCACCATGGAATAGAGAAATGGAGACTTTGTAAGATTGTGTACGAGGCCTTAGATAGTCAAACAACCGCTTTGTTAGAGTCTATGTGCCAAGGAAAATTCATGGAGAAAGATGAGGACCAAGGGTGGGAATTTTTCGAGGACTTAGCCGAGAAAACAATGTTATGGGAGTCTACTAGGGAGCCCAAAAAGTCAATTCAGTCATCTAGCGCTGGGGGCTTGCATTCGATAGGAAATAATGTGGCAACCGATGCCAAACTAGCCACCCTAACTAGGAGACTTGAAGCTTTAGAAACTAGTAAATCTCCCCCACAAATGTCGATGCTCCCTAATTACAATTTTCAAAATCCCGGCACCCAACCTTCGCACGAGTTTGAACAAGTAAATGCTATGTTCCAAAATTCTAGGAATGATGTGTTTGCACCTACTTACAATCCGGGTTGGAGAAATCACCCAAATTTTTCATGGACCCAAGGTCAAATTTTTCAAAATCAAGGCCCAACTTCTTGTCAAACTCCTCAAACAAATATTCAAAGGCCTAACCCAAACTCTTGCCCAACCCAAAGTCCGAACTCATTTCCTAACCCAATTCAAACACCTTTGAATCCTCCTGGTTTTAATGATTCGGATAAACGTCTTAATTCTTTAGAAAAGAGTTTGGAAGCCTTAGTTAAATCGCAAACTAATTTGACTCAATCACAACAAATCTTCATGACAACCCTAACCCAAGATAGGCAAATCTTGCATTCGAATGTGCAAGCCGTCTCTAAGTTAGAGTCCCAATTGAGTCAATTAGCTAGCGCGTTGTGTGAGCGAGAGAAGAACAAGTTGCCGAGTCAACCCGAGGTCAATCCTAAATTTCCTCTCAATCAAAGAACTCACGAGAATGTTAATGCGATTATCTCTCTAAGGTCGGAAAATCAAGTGGATAACAAAGTTGGTGAGCAAGTATATGAAAATGCGGAGTCGATTCCTAAACTAAACCCTTCTTTGTCCAGCACTGTTTATGATAAGCCTGAATGTTCTAGAGTCCGTGAGTCTATGAGTGAACCTAGTCCCGGGCCCATTTCTCAAAAGCCCAACGAAGAAGTTTACAAGCCAAGGGTTCCTTACCCACAACGACTCATTCCTCCTAAACAATCGGCCCAAATGGAACAAATCCTAGAAGTTTTCAAACAAGTCAAGATAAACATTCCTCTTTTAGATGCTATTCAACAAGTACCTTCTTATGCTAAGTGTCTAAAAGATTTGTGTACCCATAAGAGAACTACTCATGTTCCAAAGAAAGCCTTTTTGACCTCTCAAGTTAGCTCGATTCTCTCGAATCAAATTCCCGTGAAATATAAGGACCCCGGTTGTCCTACAATTTCTTGTGTCATAGGCAATACTTTTGTGGATAAGGCATTACTTGATTTAGGAGCGAGTGTGAATCTTCTTCCCTTCTCGGTCTACCAAGCCCTAGGATTAGGGGATCTCAAGACCACCAATATGACCCTTCAACTTGCCGATCGTTCGATTAAAATGCCTAAGGGGATTATTGAGGATGTGTTGATAAAAATCGGTGATTTTATCTTTCCCGTTGACTTTGTTGTTCTCGAGACTCAACCCGTCTCGAATCCTAAGAACCAAATTCCTATAATTTTAGGACGACCTTTTCTTGCTACATCCAACGCCTTAATCAATTGTAGGAATGGTTCGATGAAACTCACATTTGGAAACATGACCATTGACTTAAACATTTTCAATGTGGGAAAAGAACCCAATGAACTTTATGAGCAACCGATAGGGGTTAATGTTGTCAACAAATTTGTCACATGGTCTAGTTTTGAGGATAGTGAGATTGAGTCTCTTTTGAACGAGGATTTCAAATTCAACAACGAGAACAATAGGGAATATCATGAGTCATTGAAAGATTTGACCTCGGAGGAGTTGTTAGGAGAATTGAACGACATTTGTTCAAAATGGGAAACTCCGCCCGAGATTGTTCGTGTTGACCCTAGGCCCGATTTAGAGAGTCATGTAGGTGAATCACCGACAT
Organism: Daucus carota subsp. sativus; assembly: GCF_001625215.2. Lineage (NCBI taxonomy): Eukaryota > Viridiplantae > Streptophyta > Magnoliopsida > Apiales > Apiaceae > Daucus > Daucus carota. The sequence continues at coordinate 25,297,473 of NC_030389.2, read as the reverse complement.
TTGACTCATTGTTCCATCATTCACATAGAGCTTTAGGGGAGGATGACACTATTTCTTACATCGTTCCTAGTGATTTATCCTATGACCAAAATTGCATAGTCTCTAATTTGCTTGATAATAAAGAAGCATTAAGTTGGTTCAGGGAGAACATTAGTGATACTTGTCCTATAGGGTTAAACGATTGTCACATGCTAGAGAAAGTCTTGGTGCCTAAAAATTTTCATACACATTTTGACTCTTTCTCAAAGCTTCCTCCCATATTTCCTTCCGGAATTGGCTGAAGTGGTTCCTTCTTAGTACCTTCCCTCATGAAGTTCAGGTATGGGGAAGGAAATGTGTGAGTGTGTGTGGGTTGTTTTAGTGTTTCGTTCGTTAATAAAAATCCTCTTCATATCCATTTCAGGTATTTTCTCTTTACTCTCTCATTTCAATTCTCTCTTTTGCATACATTGAGGACAATGCATGATTTAGGTATGGGGAGGGCTTTAGTGTAATTCTTAAAAAATGAAAATCCCTAAAAAATGAAAAAATTAGAAAAATCCAAAAATAGAGATGTTTTAGCTAAGTTGTCTTTCCCTCACTCGAACTTTAGGAGTAGTTGGTGTTTAGCATGTTTTCGAAAAGTATATATATGTAGTGTCTTTTAGATAATTTGAACGTAGTTGAGTAAGGTTGTCTTTTTGAAGCTTGTATCGACCGATTTGTACTCTAAATTCCAAGATGGCACACACTTTGCACGAGACCTTTGATGGAGAGGTTGTCTAGTGATATTATTCGATACCTGAGAGAGAACCCACATGTTGAAACAATGTCGAATCGAGCCTTTGCGCAAAAAAAAAAAAAAAAAAAAAAAAAAGGAATAACTACTTCAATACCCATTGTTCTTTATAGATAAAATCTTTAGATAAATGGGCAAAAGTAGATTGGCTAGTCTCGTTTTGTGGCCTTTGTTACTCGAGCAATTAAGTCCGTCGGGGGATTTCAAAACCTAGTGCCCTAAGACCGTTTGGTTTGGGAGTCACTGACCCAAAGCTCGCTACATGGGTAACATTGTTTGCCTAAGAAAACGGACAAAATAAAGTCAATGCAAAAAAAAAAAAAAAAAGAAAGGAAAAAAGAAAAAGAGAAAAAGAATAAGAGTTTATGAAGTTTGGCTAGATATTTGTTTCGATAGAGATTGGGTCAGTTCAAAATTGGTTGAAAAAGAGAAAGTATTCTTAGACAATTAGGATCCATCAAAGGCCTTAAAATTACTTACACTCCTTGGATTTCTAGTAAATTTTTGAGTCTATTCAAGTAGATTAGAGGCAATTGTATCTTGATTATTAGTAGATGAGTCTTTAAGTCGTATTTCTTTAAAAACGCTTTTTGTTAACACCGGCGAAATTAGAGTAGAGTCGAGTAGACACTTGCTAGAATATCTCGAAGATTTTATGGGTATATCTTCTGTAAACCCTTAGGAGACAAAACTCCTCTTGTAGAGATCGTCTACGAGTTTAACGGGTTGGTGAACCTAAAATCACCTGTCACGCCTACGAAAAGGAGCCTAGGAATTGCATTTAGTTTTCTTAGTTTATTTCTTTTCTTTTGATTTTTACTCGAGGACGAGCAAAATATAGGTATGGGGAAGTTTGATAAGTGCATATTTTTGTATATTTTAAATGCCTAATTATTGCTTGTTCTCACTTATTTATTTGTTTATTTGTCTTTTTTTAGGAAAATTGCAAAAGCTTGAAGAAATAAAGAATAAAGCAAAAAGGAGGAAAAGATGGGAAGAAAGGGATCATATGGGAATATTCTCAAGGAAGCATCTAGATGGGACACCTACAACCCCCCCCCTCTACCCTAATTTCCCCCTATAAATACACACCTCCCCATCATGTTTCAAAAAACCTAGGATTTCATATTTTTAGTAGCCTCTCTTTTATGTAGTAGATCTAGTAGTAGCACTCTAAATTTGTAAACACTTTTATTATATCAATACAAGTATTCATTTGTGTTCTTAAATCTTGCTCTTTACTTTTACTTCTAGGCTATGAAATCTTTCTCTAACCACATGAGACTCAAAATTACTTGTGGATTGAAAGGAGCCTAATTATATGTTTTAAGCTTGCATTTTTTAGTATTTAGATTGAGCCCCTTTTAATTATCAATATTATTAGTGGGTTCAATGGTTTAGTATTCTAGATTTTGATTTTAGCTTGTAGTTTGATGGGGTTTTGTTAGAGACTTGGTAGATAAGCTAGTTTTGAAGTTTTGTGTGATTCGGAGTTAATTTGGTATGCTTTGGTGTTTCTCTTTGTTCTTGATTTTGGGGTTTTTTTTTTGGTGTAAATTTTAGTTTATGATTTTAACTTGAGGTTAGTGGGTTTTGGTTAGTTATATTTTATATAGGCTAGATTTGAAGTTTGGTATGATTTGGAGTTGTTTTGGTTTATTTTGAATCTTGTTTTGATCAAGAAATGGGTAATTTAGAGGTTATTTAGTGTAGAATTTAGTGTCAAATTTGGTTTAGAGTTTAGTGGGCTTTTATTTGTTATATTTAGAATGACTAGATTTTCCGGTCAAATTAATTTTCCGGCGAGATTTAAGCTATTCCGAGCACCTCCATAAATTCCGGTGAGCTAGTCTACCGGAATATGTAATCGAGTTTAGTTTTCTTCTTTTCCGCAACACGCGCGCACTTATTTTCCTCGGTTTCTGCTGCTTTTCTTTTCTATTCTTTTTATTTTATTTCTTTTTATTTTATTTCTTTTCGAGTCTTCGACTGTTAGTGTCAAGTGGTGTTTTCTGTTTTGTTTGTTTCCGCCGCACGTCGCGTGTTCTTGATTATATTTTTATTATTGATTTCTTTAACTTGGTTTTCAAATTTTTCTTTATTTTCCTTTGGTAATATTTTATATTGCAATTAATTAGTAAAAAAAAACTTTCAAAATTAAATTGGTCTAATTCGATTAAGTTAGAAATTAAGTTTTCGCGAAAATATATTTAGTCCTTGGAACGAATCTTATATTACTAAAACGGGATCGTGCACTTGCGATTAAAATCATATTTTTAGCACATCAATATTACACAGAAATTGATTAGAAGTTTCTCCTACTTCTTTAGGAGTTATATTTCCAGGAGTAGAACAATTATTTTCTAATTGTTTTATTCTTTGTTTTAGTTCATTTATCTCTTTTTTATGAGAATTTAATTCTTCTTTTAGATCTTTAAGAGTTATAGGTCTCTCAGATTGATTATTAAATCTAGCTATTACTTCTTGTAAAGTATAAGGGGTATAAATTTGAGGTTGTTTTTGGGGTTTTTCCCTAGGTGTTTCTTTTACCTGATCCAAATATTGTTCAATCATTTGTCTTTTCTGAATAGGGTCATTTATTTTCTCTATGATATCTAAAATAAATTGATCAGAACTACTCAAGACATTGATGCTTAAACCATTCATGTTTAAGTTAGCTATATAAGGATCATTACTTGTTTTACAAGCGCATACTTCTTCTTCAGATTCAGAAGTACTATCATCAATATCAGAATCATGTATGTCACATATTTCATTAGAATCATAATCAGACATATCAGAATCTATAATTTCAGACTCAATAATGTTATAAATTTCCTGTTTTACAGAATCATCTAAAGACAAAGTACTTATTTTCTTTTTAAGCATGCATTTATTTGCATAATGACCTTTTTTGCCACACTTATGACATGTTGCAGATTTAATAAACTGTTTTTTAGGAATTTTCTTTTTAAAATTCTTTTTAGGTAGGTAATCTTGATAGTGTTTTTTCTTTCTCCTTTTCCTAAACGGATATGGTTTCTTCTGAGATTTTTTATGAACTTTTCTATCCTTTATTAGGGGATAACTAAATTGTTCACAAAATTCTCCTATTTCTTTTCTATGAGTAATTCCTTGTTTTTTCAATTGTGCTTTTAAATTTAAATCATTACACAAATTTAATCCTTCTGCTATCATTTCATTAGTTAATTCTCCATAAGTATAGTGATCTTAGGGTATTTCCAAACCACTATGTTTTGTTCTTAGTCTATTTCTAATTCTTTCTGCAAATAATGCAGGTAATCCTGAAATATATTTCTCTTTCCAAAATGTGGAATTTCCATCTTGTCTATGCATAATTTTAGACAAAAATACATCTTTATACCATCTAAAATGAGTGAGTGTAGGGCATCTAAGATTTATTAGTAATTCCCTGCTGCAATCCATTGTATGGAAAGCATTCCCTACAAAATGTTTTAAAATTGTTTGAATTAATGTATAAACACTATCTTCCTGATATTCAGATTTTATTACACTATTATCAGGTGAATTAGTATGTATTAGTTTTTTAGCTTGTAAAATTTCTTCTCTTTGAAATGATGTTAAAATATTATCCCACCATCCTTTTAGTTGTCCTGTAAATCCTGCTACTATAAAACTAGCAATATTTGCATCTGTATTACCATTAGCTTTACATATTGTAGAATACATTAACATTTTGTGTAAAACAGCAAATATTTGTTGCTCTGCACAACCATCTATGTTCCATTCATAGATTTGGTCTGCTGAAAAACTTGATTTTTCTGTATTTATAAAATTTTCTTCAAATAATACATCCATAGGTGTTGGCCTAGGATAGTAGTATCTTCCATAAGGAACTTTATTTTTTAAAGGTCTTTTATCAAATTCAATTTTATTCAAGGATTGATTGATTTCCTGGTTTTCATTTTCTAAGGATTGAAATTGATTGTTTAATTGGGCTAATTCTGTTTCACTGATATTATCTTCTTCTTCAGTTTCTTCTTTATTTATAACTGCTACTGAAGACGAAGACTCAGTTATTTTTTCTTGTTGTTTTAATTCTTCTAGTTTTGCAACTAACGCATTAACTAAATTTGTTTCTTTTTTAGATTGAAGATTAAAGGGTGTATAAACTGGCGGAGGAATTAAAACTGTCTCCTGTTTTACAGGAGTAGAGGGTTTTATAGATTGTTGTATTTTTTCTAGCATTGTATTAGTATTATTTTCTACTCTAGTTAATTGTTTACCTAGAGTATGCAAATGCATATTTGAGAAATTATTTTGAGATAATATTTTCTCATGAGTAGTATTTTCTGTAAATGTCTCAGATATAGCATGAGCAGTTACAGGGTTTCCATTTATTGTAGTTAAAAATATTTTATTCTCTATTGGAGGGTGTAAAGAGGTTAGTTTAGGACCATGTGTTGTTTGCCATTCTTTATAATAATTACTAATCATATTTATTTGAGGAAATTCATTTTGTGTCATAAAAAACCAGTCTACAAAATTTAATATAATTTTATGTTCTTCAAGATGTTTGTAAAACAAATCTTTAAATTCTAAAGTTTTCTCTTTAGAATAACTCTTAAAAAACCATTCTCTAAAAACCCTATATTTAGGTTGATTAAATTCATTATTAATCTTATTTCTGTCTATTTTAAATTCTTGAATATTATTTAATTCTAATACATTTATAGAGAAATTCATGTCACTAAAAGTTGGTGATCCTATCTTATCCTTGGCTTTATAAATAGCATGAGGGATTTGATTATTTGATTCTTTAATTCCTACTACATTTTCTGTTTCTATTCTGGTAGGAATAGATGAAGTAGAAGCTCTTCCTGATTGACTTAAAGTTTCAAAATTAGTTATATTAAACCTTGCTATTCTCCCTTGTTGACCAAAATATATTTCAACATTTCCATCAGGGGTTTCAATTATTTGTTCTATTTCTCTATTTTCATTTTTATCTGAACTAGGAAAGGTAATAACCATTTTTCTGGTAATGTTATTTCAGACCATGATATAGTTTTAGGAATAGATATAAATGATTTAGCTAAATTAGCTTCAAATAATGTTGTTTTACCTTTAACATCAAATTTCTTAGCTTTGGGTGCTAAGGTATTTAATACCTTAAAACTGACTCTATAAATTAAAGCTATATTTTCTGTTCCTGTTTTCATATCATAACCACTAGTTTGTATAAACAGAGTTAAAACATCTGATATATTTTTATCTGTAAGTGATACCTCAAAATTAGGATAACAATTGAAATAAACAGGGCCTTTACATAGACTAGTCTCAACTAATCCTAGTAAAGCGTCTGTAAATTTATTATGCCTATTATCACATAAGGCTACACACATAGATGTATTTAAACCTTCTCGAGTTAAAGGTTTGAAACCTATTTGTACACATCCTAGATGTAGAAAATTATATTGATCTTTATATCTCTTAACATCATCATTTATTAATGATATTGTTTCATAAGTTTCAGATATAGGTATAGTTTTTTCTACGGTTTTAATTATCATTTTTGATTTTAAATCAAAAGTACCTATCTCATAAATTTCTGTGGGTAAACCTTAGGTAATGACCAATCTTTAAGATGTTGTTCTAAAAGTTCATATTCTATTTCATTACTATTCTTGACGAAATCCTTATTTATCTTAGTATGTTTACCAAATCCTATTGATCTTAGCATGTTTTAAGAACTTTAATTCTTAAGTCAATAGCTCGGCTGTCAACGACTAATTACGTGGATAATAAACCCTATCTCGCCTAACTCTGGCTAACGGGCAAGACTCCACAACGCGACTTGGGACCGATCGACTACGACGATAAGAGATTATATCCACAACACAACAAGGACCGATAAGGATTTCAACAAAACACAAGTTATGAACTTACAACACAACAAGGACCGATAAGGATTTCAACAAAACACAAGTTATGAACTTGACAGATATATTTAAACAGATATAATCTTAAGGATTTCAACAAAACACAAGTTATGAACTTACAACACAACAAGGACCGATAAGGATTTCAACAAAACACAAGTTATGAACTTGACAGATATATTTAAACAGATATAATCTGTAATTTAAATGACAAAGATAAAGATTAAGAATACTTACACGAGTTATTACTCATGTAATGATACGATATGCAAGCCTCAAACTTGATCCAAAATTCAAGCTTTTATTGATCTTCAAACTTATTATACAAAGAGATTTTTACAGTAAGAAATATTGCTCAACACATGAGCTAGTAGAGAGAAGTTCTCCGATAATTTCTGAGTTACAACGAATATACAAGCCTCTATTTATACTAGATTCTTGGCTAATAAAGACAAACTATTTTACATGATTGATTTTTAATCATATAGCTCTATTATTGCTGGTGCTTGATTGCCTTGCATTATTGGCTTCAATTATTTTTCTGATGACGTCATTGCATATGTCATCCTTCCAATTGCATCATTGTCTGCATCATCTCTGTGTTATTGACTGCATTATTCTGCATCATGCTTGAATCATCCTGTAAGATGATTATCATATAAAAGTTTATTTTTTAGATTTTCATATTTTTCTCTCTTGTCTCCAAGTCTAGTTACTTGTTCTATTGCATACATTACATTTTCCCATTGTTCATCAAGGTCTCGAAACCTATTATTTTCTTTCTTCCATTTGTACCACATAAATAATATATCTACCCATTTTTTCTGGGCTTTAAAGGATTTTTCCTTTTTCTTCAATTTCTTGAAAGCTTTTTGTACTGGATTCATCCTGTCAGATTTCCCTGCAGCCTTATTTTTAACAGTTCTCTGTCACGGATTATTAATCTCTGGTCATAATGTAGATTCCACAGCTCTCTAGACTTTTCTTCATAAGCATCCTTTGCTGCCTGGACCTCATAGAATGTACCAATTTTATCAAATATGTATTTATTAAATACAACTTCATAATTTGCAAATAAATATTCTAATTCTTCTTGTTCCTTTTCTATTTGAGCACAAATTCGAACATATTCTTGGTCAAGCTTTTTAAGCTTTCTGAACTCCTCTTTGATTGGATCCATCACTGAGATTGAGCAAATTGGATATTCTCCACAAAGTCTTCTTCAGGGGATTCCTCTGTAATTGACATATTAGTATTACTATCTTCTTCATCCTCATCTGATAGAGAAGCAAGTTCCAATAATTTTTTCTGAATTTCTTGCTTAGAAGCTTTAGGATATTTCCTTTTCAAAGTCTCTTTAAGAGATTTCAAGGGATCTTTTATTTCTTCTTTTTCCTGAGTTTTTAACTTCTCTTGATTCTTCATTTTGAAATGGAGGATATCATCCTTTAACTGTTTTACAGTTTCTTCAATACAACAAGGACCGATAAGGATTTCAACAAAACACAAGTTATGAACTTGACAGATATATTTAAACAGATATAATCTGTAATTTAAATGACAAAGATAAAGATTAAGAATACTTACACGAGTTATTACTCATGTAATGATACGATATGCAAGCCTCAAACTTGATCCAAAATTCAAGCTTTTATTGATCTTCAAACTTATTATACAAAGAGATTTTTACAGTAAGAAATATTGCTCAACACATGAGCTAGTAGAGAGAAGTTCTCCGATAATTTCTGAGTTACAACGAATATACAAGCCTCTATTTATACTAGATTCTTGGCTAATAAAGACAAACTATTTTACATGATTGATTTTTAATCATATAGCTCTATTATTGCTGGTGCTTGATTGCCTTGCATTATTGGCTTCAATTATTTTTCTGATGACGTCATTGCATATGTCATCCTTCCAATTGCATCATTGTCTGCATCATCTCTGTGTTATTGACTGCATTATTCTGCATCATGCTTGAATCATCCTGTAAGATGATTATCATATAAAAGTTTATTTTTTAGATTTTCATATTTTTCTCTCTTGTCTCCAAGTCTAGTTACTTGTTCTATTGCATACATTACATTTTCCCATTGTTCATCAAGGTCTCGAAACCTATTATTTTCTTTCTTCCATTTGTACCACATAAATAATATATCTACCCATTTTTTCTGGGCTTTAAAGGATTTTTCCTTTTTCTTCAATTTCTTGAAAGCTTTTTGTACTGGATTCATCCTGTCAGATTTCCCTGCAGCCTTATTTTTAACAGTTCTCTGTCACGGATTATTAATCTCTGGTCATAATGTAGATTCCACAGCTCTCTAGACTTTTCTTCATAAGCATCCTTTGCTGCCTGGACCTCATAGAATGTACCAATTTTATCAAATATGTATTTATTAAATACAACTTCATAATTTGCAAATAAATATTCTAATTCTTCTTGTTCCTTTTCTATTTGAGCACAAATTCGAACATATTCTTGGTCAAGCTTTTTAAGCTTTCTGAACTCCTCTTTGATTGGATCCATCACTGAGATTGAGCAAATTGGATATTCTCCACAAAGTCTTCTTCAGGGGATTCCTCTGTAATTGACATATTAGTATTACTATCTTCTTCATCCTCATCTGATAGAGAAGCAAGTTCCAATAATTTTTTCTGAATTTCTTGCTTAGAAGCTTTAGGATATTTCCTTTTCAAAGTCTCTTTAAGAGATTTCAAGGGATCTTTTATTTCTTCTTTTTCCTGAGTTTTTAACTTCTCTTGATTCTTCATTTTGAAATGGAGGATATCATCCTTTAACTGTTTTACAGTTTCTTCAATATTGAACTTATTCCACCATTTATATTTAAACTGGCGGATAAGTGTTGGGAGACCTTTATTGAATCCATGAATATGCTTAGTAGCATACTCCCAAGTCCATATCCAAGTTAGGTTATAAACCATCATTAATTTAAACATAGGGATATCATTCCCTTCCTCCTGACACTTACAACATTGTTCCTTGTATTCAGGAAATAATGAGTATAACTCTTCTGGTAAAATATTAACTTTAGGACCAAATTTGTCCCACCAATGAACACTCCAATTTGGAAGATCATTCTGGCCAAATTCAGCCATAAATCTAAAAAACCAAGTATGTTTAAAATCTGGATTATTGTAATAAAAACAATTAAACCAAGCATCCTTATAGTCCCAATAAGTATAGGGCATATTAGGATAGCTCGTCATTTGTCTAGTCCTATTAGGATCTAGTCCCCAATCAGTTGGTGATAACATCTTTTTAAAAGATGCTTTAGAAAAGCTATACGGGGAGTGTTTATTTTGTTGGCTATTTCCTCTGTAAAAGTGTTCAAATTCAACACTCTGGGTTTCATTGAGAATTGTTTCATAAAATAACCTGCTATTATTGGATCCTTTTAAAGGATAATGATTATAGGGTTCAAAATATCTTGATGCAATATAATTAGCATCTGAAAGCCATTTGAGGTCAGAATTTTCTAGAGTGAGTATTACTTCACAAACATTTGAGGTGTGGATATCATCCACTTGTTCCTTTTTAAGGATGTCTTTCATTGACATGGTTTTACTAGAGGTTTTCTCCTCTCTGGTATAACCACTTGTTGATCCCCGGGTATAACCACCTCTTTTCATATTTAATTTCCCTCTGTCTCTTGAGAGGGTAATCCCTGTAAAAATTCACGGGTCAAATAATCTGGTAGGGAATTTGATTCCCCTTTTATATATTCAATTTGAAAATCAAATATTGATAATAAAGCTTGCCATCTAGCAAACTGCTGTTTTGCTACTAAATTTTTCACATCTTTTTCAATAATTTCTTTAGCTGAAGAGCAATCAATTCTCAGGAGAAAATTTTGATTTAGTAAATCATCCTGAAATTTAAATAAACATTTTAATATTGCTAACATCTCTTTTTTAACAGTTGAGTAATTTAACTGGGTTTTATTCCAGTGACCAGAAGTAAATCTTAATAATTCTTCTTTTTTAGTATTAGGATTTATCTGTTTCAATATTCCACCATAACCAATATTTGAAGCATCTGTCTCAACAATTTTAAACCATTGAGGATTTGCCAAATATATACAAGGTATTGTTTTAGTTTTTAACTTAATTTTCTGAACAGCTTTAGTATGCTCATCCGTCCATGGAGTAGGATTTTTACGTAATCTTTTATATAATATCTTAGTATCTTGTGCTAAATTTTTATAAAAATCAGCAATATAATTTAAACTTCCTAAAAATCTTTGTAACATTTTCTTATCAATAATCCTATCAGGAAAATTATCAGCAAAAGTTAAAGATCTTTCTATAGGAATTATTGTTCCTTGATTTATATTATGTCCTAGAAATCTGATTTTTGTTTGAAATAAATTTATTTTAGTTGGTGATAAAACTAATCCATTCTTTTTAACAATATCAATAAATGTATTTAAATGTTTAAAATGCTGATCAATATTATCAGAAAATATTAATATATCATCAATATATACTATGCAAAATTGTGAATGAGGAATAAATATGTCATTCATTATTTTCTGAAATTCTGAAGGGGCGTTTTTTAAACCAAAAGGCATTACTGTCCATTCATATTGTCCAAAAGGAACAGTAAATGCAGTTTTATACCTATCTTTAGGTTCTATTTGTATTTGCCAAAAACCTGATTTTAAATCAAATTTAGAAAATATTTTAGCTTGACTTATTCTATTTAATAGGTCTTTTTTATTAGGAATAGGATATCTAATCCATTTTAATGCTTTATTAAGCGGTTTGTAATTAATTACTAGTCTTGGAGTTCCTCTTTCTATTTCTGACTTTTTATTGACATAAAAAGCAGCACAACTCCAAGGAGACTTACTTGGGGTTATTAATCCTTTTTCTAATAAAGTATCTATTTCCTTTTTACAAAATTCTAACATCTCTTTATCCATTTGAGATGGTCTTGCTTTAGTAGGGATTTTATCCTCTGTAAATCCTTCATCATATGGTAAACTTATCATGTGTTTCCTTCTTTCCCAAAAAGCATTAGGTAAAGTATTGCATACTTCTTGTTGTATAGTTATTTCTAATTGTTTTATCTTTTCTTGTATAACATTTTCTTTTATTTTTTCTTCTATTGTTAATAAATTTATTTCTTGTTTTAGTGAATTGCTATGGTTTTGTTTATACTCTAAATTTTCCTTTAATATATTAATATTGTTTATAGGTAATTCATTTACATTTTTGGTTATAGGAGTAGTTATAAAATTATAGGATATATCAATCCCATTTATTTTAGTATGTATTCCTGATTGATCTATGGTCATTGGTTGTATATTATTAAGGAAAGGTGTTCCTAATATTATTCCTTGTGATAAATAAGGTACCATTATAAATGTAGAATTTAAACATGTTCCTTGATTACAAATTGCAACATTTGTCAATTTATATTTAATCCATAATTTACTACCATCAGCAGTACTTAAATCTTGCTTAGTTTTCTCATAGAATTGGGTTGGAATTAGTCCTTCTCTTATGCAGTTTATGTCTGCACCACTATCTACCAAAGCTATAGTAGACATAGTAAATGTATTATTAATTACAATAGTTATATTAATATACCATTTTTGATAAGTAATTTGGTGTATATTACACAGAAATTGATTAGAAGTTTCTCCTACTTCTTTAGGAGTTATATTTCCAGGAGTAGAACAATTATTTTCTAATTGTTTTATTCTTTGTTTTAGTTCATTTATCTCTTTTTTATGAGAATTTAATTCTTCTTTTAGATCTTTAAGAGTTATAGGTCTCTCAGATTGATTATTAAATCTAGCTATTACTTCTTGTAAAGTATAAGGGGTATAAATTTGAGGTTGTTTTTGGGGTTTTTCCCTAGGTGTTTCTTTTACCTGATCCAAATATTGTTCAATCATTTGTCTTTTCTGAATAGGGTCATTTATTTTCTCTATCATATCTAAAATAAATTGATCAGAACTACTCAAGACATTGATGCTTAAACCATTCATGTTTAAGTTAGCTATATAAGGATCATTACTTGTTTTACAAGCGCATACTTCTTCTTCAGATTCAGAAGTACTATCATCAATATCAGAATCATGTATGTCACATATTTCATTAGAATCATAATCAGACATATCAGAATCTATAATTTCAGACTCAATAATGTTATAAATTTCCTGTTTTACAGAATCATCTAAAGACAAAGTACTTATTTTCTTTTTAAGCATGCATTTATTTGCATAATGACCTTTTTTGCCACACTTATGACATGTTACAGATTTAATAAACTGTTTTTTAGGAATTTTCTTTTTAAAATTCTTTTTAGGTAGGTAATCTTGATAGTGTTTTTTCTTTCTCCTTTTCCTAAACGGATATGGTTTCTTCTGAGATTTTTTATGAACTTTTCTATCCTTTATTAGGGGATAACTAAATTGTTCACAAAATTCTCCTATTTCTTTTCTATGAGTAATTCCTTGTTTTTTCAATTGTGCTTTTAAATTTAAATCATTACACAAATTTAATCCTTCTGCTATCATTTCATTAGTTAATTCTCCATAAGTATAGTGATCTAAGGGTATTTCCAAACCACTATGTTTTGTTCTTAGTCTATTTCTAATTCTTTCTGCAAATAATGCAGGTAATCCTGAAATATATTTCTCTTTCCAAAATGTGGAATTTCCATCTTGTCTATGCATAATTTTAGACAAAAATACATCTTTATACCATCTAAAATGAGTGAGTGTAGGGCATCTAAGATTTATTAGTAATTCCCTGCTGCAATCCATTGTATGGAAAGCATTCCCTACAAAATGTTTTAAAATTGTTTGAATTAATGTATAAACACTATCTTCCTGATATTCAGATTTTATTACACTATTATCAGGTGAATTAGTATGTATTAGTTTTTTAGCTTGTAAAATTTCTTCTCTTTGAAATGATGTTAAAATATTATCCCACCATCCTTTTAGTTGTCCTGTAAATCCTGCTACTATAAAACTAGCAATATTTGCATCTGTATTACCATTAGCTTTACATATTGTAGAATACATTAACATTTTGTGTAAAACAGCAAATATTTGTTGCTCTGCACAACCATCTATGTTCCATTCATAGATTTGGTCTGCTGAAAAACTTGATTTTTCTGTATTTATAAAATTTTCTTCAAATAATACATCCATAGGTGTTGGCCTAGGATAGTAGTATCTTCCATAAGGAACTTTATTTTTTAAAGGTCTTTTATCAAATTCAATTTTATTCAAGGATTGATTGATTTCCTGGTTTTCATTTTCTAAGGATTGAAATTGATTGTTTAATTGGGCTAATTCTGTTTCACTGATATTATCTTCTTCTTCAGTTTCTTCTTTATTTATAACTGCTACTGAAGACGAAGACTCAGTTATTTTTTCTTGTTGTTTTAATTCTTCTAGTTTTGCAACTAACGCATTAACTAAATTTGTTTCTTTTTTAGATTGAAGATTAAAGGGTGTATAAACTGGCGGAGGAATTAAAACTGTCTCCTGTTTTACAGGAGTAGAGGGTTTTATAGATTGTTGTATTTTTTCTAGCATTGTATTAGTATTATTTTCTACTCTAGTTAATTGTTTACCTAGAGTATGCAAATGCATATTTGAGAAATTATTTTGAGATAATATTTTCTCATGAGTAGTATTTTCTGTAAATGTCTCAGATATAGCATGAGCAGTTACAGGGTTTCCATTTATTGTAGTTAAAAATATTTTATTCTCTATTGGAGGGTGTAAAGAGGTTAGTTTAGGGCCATGTGTTGTTTGCCATTCTTTATAATAATTACTAATCATATTTATTTGAGGAAATTCATTTTGTGTCATAAAAAACCAGTCTACAAAATTTAATATAATTTTATGTTCTTCAAGATGTTTGTAAAACAAATCTTTAAATTCTAAAGTTTTCTCTTTAGAATAACTCTTAAAAAACCATTCTCTAAAAACCCTATATTTAGGTTGATTAAATTCATTATTAATCTTATTTCTGTCTATTTTAAATTCTTGAATATTATTTAATTCTAATACATTTATAGAGAAATTCATGTCACTAAAAGTTGGTGATCCTATCTTATCCTTGGCTTTATAAATAGCATGAGGGATTTGATTATTTGATTCTTTAATTCCTACTACATTTTCTGTTTCTATTCTGGTAGGAATAGATGAAGTAGAAGCTCTTCCTGATTGACTTAAAGTTTCAAAATTAGTTATATTAAACCTTGCTATTCTCCCTTGTTGACCAAAATATATTTCAACATTTCCATCAGGGGTTTCAATTATTTGTTCTATTTCTCTATTTTCATTTTTATCTGAACTAGGAACTTTAGCTCCAGGTAATAACCATTTTTCTGGTAATGTTATTTCAGACCATGATATAGTTTTAGGAATAGATATAAATGATTTAGCTAAATTAGCTTCAAATAATGTTGTTTTACCTTTAACATCAAATTTCTTAGCTTTGGGTGCTAAGGTATTTAATACCTTAAAACTGACTCTATAAATTAAAGCTATATTTTCTGTTCCTGTTTTCATATCATAACCACTAGTTTGTATAAACAGAGTTAAAACATCTGATATATTTTTATCTGTAAGTGATACCTCAAAATTAGGATAACAATTGAAATAAACAGGGCCTTTACATAGACTAGTCTCAACTAATCCTAGTAAAGCGTCTGTAAATTTATTATGCCTATTATCACATAAGGCTACACACATAGATGTATTTAAACCTTCTCGAGTTAAAGGTTTGAAACCTATTTGTACACATCCTAGATGTAGAAAATTATATTGATCTTTATATCTCTTAACATCATCATTTATTAATGATATTGTTTCATAAGTTTCAAACCTTTAACTCGAGAAGGTTTAAATACATCTATGTGTGTAGCCTTATGTGATAATAGGCATAATAAATTTACAGACTCTATACTAGGATTAGTTGAGACTAGTCTATGTAAAGGCCCTGTTTATTTCAATTGTTATCCTAATTTTGAGGTATCACTTACAGATAAAAATATATCAGATGTTTTAACTCTGTTTATACAAACTAGTGGTTATGATATGAAAACAGGAACAGAAAATATAGCTTTAATTTATAGAGTCAGTTTTAAGGTATTAAATACCTTAGCACCCAAAGCTAAGAAATTTGATGTTAAAGGTAAAACAACATTATTTGAAGCTAATTTAGCTAAATCATTTATATCTATTCCTAAAACTATATCATGGTCTGAAATAACATTACCAGAAAAATGGTTATTACCTGGAGCTAAAGTTCCTAGTTCAGATAAAAATGAAAATAGAGAAATAGAACAAATAATTAAAACCCCTGATGGAAATGTTGAAATATATTTTGGTCAACAAGGGAGAATAGCAAGGTTTAATATAACTAATTTTGAAACTTTAAGTCAATCAGGAAGAGCTTCTACTTCATCTATTCCTACCAGAATAGAAACAGAAAATGTAGTAGGAATTAAAGAATCAAATAATCAAATCCCTCATGCTATTTATAAAGCCAAGGATAAGATAGGATCACCAACTTTTAGTGACATGAATTTCTCTATAAATGTATTAGAATTAAATAATATTCAAGAATTTAAAATAGACAGAAATAAGATTAATAATGAATTTAATCAACCTAAATATAGGGTTTTTAGAGAATGGTTTTTTAAGAGTTATTCTAAAGAGAAAACTTTAGAATTTAAAGATTTGTTTTACAAACATCTTGGAGAACATAAAATTATATTAAATTTTGTAGACTGGTTTTTTATGACACAAAATGAATTTCCTCAAATAAATATGATTAGTAATTATTATAAAGAATGGCAAACAACACATGGCCCTAAACTAACCTCTTTACACCCTCCAATAGAGAATAAAATATTTTTAACTACAATAAATGGAAACCCTGTAACTGCTCATGCTATATCTGAGACATTTACAGAAAATACTACTCATGAGAAAATATTATCTCAAAATAATTTCTCAAATATGCATTTGCATACTCTAGGTAAACAATTAACTAGAGTAGAAAATAATACTAATACAATGCTAGAAAAAATACAACAATCTATAAAACCCTCTACTCCTGTAAAACAGGAGACAGTTTTAATTCCTCCGCCAGTTTATACACCCTTTAATCTTCAATCTAAAAAAGAAACAAATTTAGTTAATGCGTTAGTTGCAAAACTAGAAGAATTAAAACAACAAGAAAAAATAACTGAGTCTTCGTCTTCAGTAGCAGTTATAAATAAAGAAGAAACTGAAGAAGAAGATAATATCAGTGAAACAGAATTAGCCCAATTAAACAATCAATTTCAATCCTTAGAAAATGAAAACCAGGAAATCAATCAATCCTTGAATAAAATTGAATTTGATAAAAGACCTTTAAAAAATAAAGTTCCTTATGGAAGATACTACTATCCTAGGCCAACACCTATGGATGTATTATTTGAAGAAAATTTTATAAATACAGAAAAATCAAGTTTTTCAGCAGACCAAATCTATGAATGGAACATAGATGGTTGTGCAGAGCAACAAATATTTGCTGTTTTACACAAAATGTTAATGTATTCTACAATATGTAAAGCTAATGGTAATACAGATGCAAATATTGCTAGTTTTATAGTAGCAGGATTTACAGGACAACTAAAAGGATGGTGGGATAATATTTTAACATCATTTCAAAGAGAAGAAATTTTAAAAGCTAAAAAACTAATACATACTAATTCACCTGATAATAGTGTAATAAAATCTGAATATCAGGAAGATAGTGTTTATACATTAATTCAAACAATTTTAAAACATTTTGTAGGGAATGCTTTCCATACAATGGATTGCAGCAGGGAATTACTAATAAATCTTAGATGCCCTACACTCACTCATTTTAGATGGTATAAAGATGTATTTTTGTCTAAAATTATGCATAGACAAGATGGAAATTCCACATTTTGGAAAGAGAAATATATTTCAGGATTACCTGCATTATTTGCAGAAAGAATTAGAAATAGACTAAGAACAAAACATAGTGGTTTGGAAATACCCTTAGATCACTATACTTATGGAGAATTAACTAATGAAATGATAGCAGAAGGATTAAATTTGTGTAATGATTTAAATTTAAAAGCACAATTGAAAAAACAAGGAATTACTCATAGAAAAGAAATAGGAGAATTTTGTGAACAATTTAGTTATCCCCTAATAAAGGATAGAAAAGTTCATAAAAAATCTCAGAAGAAACCATATCCGTTTAGGAAAAGGAGAAAGAAAAAACACTATCAAGATTACCTACCTAAAAAGAATTTTAAAAAGAAAATTCCTAAAAAACAGTTTATTAAATCTGTAACATGTCATAAGTGTGGCAAAAAAGGTCATTATGCAAATAAATGCATGCTTAAAAAGAAAATAAGTACTTTGTCTTTAGATGATTCTGTAAAACAGGAAATTTATAACATTATTGAGTCTGAAATTATAGATTCTGATATGTCTGATTATGATTCTAATGAAATATGTGACATACATGATTCTGATATTGATGATAGTACTTCTGAATCTGAAGAAGAAGTATGCGCTTGTAAAACAAGTAATGATCCTTATATAGCTAACTTAAACATGAATGGTTTAAGCATCAATGTCTTGAGTAGTTCTGATCAATTTATTTTAGATATGATAGAGAAAATAAATGACCCTATTCAGAAAAGACAAATGATTGAACAATATTTGGATCAGGTAAAAGAAACACCTAGGGAAAACCCCAAAAACAACCTCAAATTTATACCCCTTATACTTTACAAGAAGTAATAGCTAGATTTAATAATCAATCTGAGAGACCTATAACTCTTAAAGATCTAAAAGAAGAATTAAATTCTCATAAAAAAGAGATAAATGAACTAAAACAAAGAATAAAACAATTAGAAAATAATTGTTCTACTCCTGGAAATATAACTCCTAAAGAAGTAGGAGAAACTTCTAATCAATTTCTGTGTAATATACACCAAATTACTTATCAAAAATGGTATATTAATATAACTATTGTAATTAATAATACATTTACTATGTCTACTATAGCTTTGGTAGATAGTGGTGCAGACATAAACTGCATAAGAGAAGGACTAATTCCAACCCAATTCTATGAGAAAACTAAGCAAGATTTAAGTACTGCTGATGGTAGTAAATTATGGATTAAATATAAATTGACAAATGTTGCAATTTGTAATCAAGGAACATGTTTAAATTCTACATTTATAATGGTACCTTATTTATCACAAGGAATAATATTAGGAACACCTTTCCTTAATAATATACAACCAATGACCATAGATCAATCAGGAATACATACTAAAATAAATGGGATTGATATATCCTATAATTTTATAACTACTCCTATAACCAAAAATGTAAATGAATTACCTATAAACAATATTAATATATTAAAGGAAAATTTAGAGTATAAACAAAACCATAGCAATTCACTAAAACAAGAAATAAATTTATTAACAATAGAAGAAAAAATAAAAGAAAATGTTATACAAGAAAAGATAAAACAATTAGAAATAACTATACAACAAGAAGTATGCAATACTTTACCTAATGCTTTTTGGGAAAGAAGGAAACACATGATAAGTTTACCATATGATGAAGGATTTACAGAGGATAAAATCCCTACTAAAGCAAGACCATCTCAAATGGATAAAGAGATGTTAGAATTTTGTAAAAAGGAAATAGATACTTTATTAGAAAAAGGATTAATAACCCCAAGTAAGTCTCCTTGGAGTTGTGCTGCTTTTTATGTCAATAAAAAGTCAGAAATAGAAAGAGGAACTCCAAGACTAGTAATTAATTACAAACCGCTTAATAAAGCATTAAAATGGATTAGATATCCTATTCCTAATAAAAAAGACCTATTATATAGAATAAGTCAAGCTAAAATATTTTCTAAATTTGATTTAAAATCAGGTTTTTGGCAAATACAAATAGAACCTAAAGATAGGTATAAAACTGCATTTACTGTTCCTTTTGGACAATATGAATGGACAGTAATGCCTTTTGGTTTAAAAAACGCCCCTTCAGAATTTCAGAAAATAATGAATGACATATTTATTCCTCATTCACAATTTTGCATAGTATATATTGATGATATATTAATATTTTCTGATAATATTGATCAGCATTTTAAACATTTAAATACATTTATTGATATTGTTAAAAAGAATGGATTAGTTTTATCACCAACTAAAATAAATTTATTTCAAACAAAAATCAGATTTCTAGGACATAATATAAATCAAGGAACAATAATTCCTATAGAAAGATCTTTAACTTTTGCTGATAATTTTCCTGATAGGATTATTGATAAGAAAATGTTACAAAGATTTTTAGGAAGTTTAAACTATATTGCTGATTTTTATAAAAATTTAGCACAAGATACTAAGATATTATATAAAAGATTACGTAAAAATCCTACTCCATGGACGGATGAGCATACTAAAGCTGTTCAGAAAATTAAGTTAAAAACTAAAACAATACCTTGTATATATTTGGCAAATCCTCAATGGTTTAAAATTGTTGAGACAGATGCTTCAAATATTGGTTATGGTGGAATATTGAAACAGATAAATCCTAATACTAAAAAAGAAGAATTATTAAGATTTACTTCTGGTCACTGGAATAAAACCCAGTTAAATTACTCAACTGTTAAAAAAGAGATGTTAGCAATATTAAAATGTTTATTTAAATTTCAGGATGATTTACTAAATCAAAATTTTCTCCTGAGAATTGATTGCTCTTCAGCTAAAGAAATTATTGAAAAAGATGTGAAAAATTTAGTAGCAAAACAGCAGTTTGCTAGATGGCAAGCTTTATTATCAATATTTGATTTTCAAATTGAATATATAAAAGGGGAATCAAATTCCCTACCAGATTATTTGACCCGTGAATTTTTACAGGGATTACCCTCTCAAGAGACAGAGGGAAATTAAATATGAAAAGAGGTGGTTATACCCGGGGATCAACAAGTGGTTATACCAGAGAGGAGAAAACCTCTAGTAAAACCATGTCAATGAAAGACATCCTTAAAAAGGAACAAGTGGATGATATCCACACCTCAAATGTTTGTGAAGTAATACTCACTCTAGAAAATTCTGACCTCAAATGGCTTTCAGATGCTAATTATATTGCATCAAGATATTTTGAACCCTATAATCATTATCCTTTAAAAGGATCCAATAATAGCAGGTTATTTTATGAAACAATTCTCAATGAAACCCAGAGTGTTGAATTTGAACACTTTTACAGAGGAAATAGCCAACAAAATAAACACTCCCCGTATAGCTTTTCTAAAGCATCTTTTAAAAAGATGTTATCACCAACTGATTGGGGACTAGATCCTAATAGGACTAGACAAATGACGAGCTATCCTAATATGCCCTATACTTATTGGGACTATAAGGATGCTTGGTTTAATTGTTTTTATTACAATAATCCAGATTTTAAACATACTTGGTTTTTTAGATTTATGGCTGAATTTGGCCAGAATGATCTTCCAAATTGGAGTGTTCATTGGTGGGACAAATTTGGTCCTAAAGTTAATATTTTACCAGAAGAGTTATACTCATTATTTCCTGAATACAAGGAACAATGTTGTAAGTGTCAGGAGGAAGGGAATGATATCCCTATGTTTAAATTAATGATGGTTTATAACCTACCTTGGATATGGACTTGGGAGTATGCTACTAAGCATATTCATGGATTCAATAAAGGTCTCCCAACACTTATCCGCCAGTTTAAATATAAATGGTGGAATAAGTTCAATATTGAAGAAACTGTAAAACAGTTAAAGGATGATATCCTCCATTTCAAAATGAAGAATCAAGAGAAGTTAAAAACTCAGGAAAAAGAAGAAATAAAAGATCCCTTGAAATCTCTTAAAGAGACTTTGAAAAGGAAATATCCTAAAGCTTCTAAGCAAGAAATTCAGAAAAAATTATTGGAACTTGCTTCTCTATCAGATGAGGATGAAGAAGATAGTAATACTAATATGTCAATTACAGAGGAATCCCCTGAAGAAGACTTTGTGGAGAATATCCAATTTGCTCAATCTCAGTGATGGATCCAATCAAAGAGGAGTTCAGAAAGCTTAAAAAGCTTGACCAAGAATATGTTCGAATTTGTGCTCAAATAGAAAAGGAACAAGAAGAATTAGAATATTTATTTGCAAATTATGAAGTTGTATTTAATAAATACATATTTGATAAAATTGGTACATTCTATGAGGTCCAGGCAGCAAAGGATGCTTATGAAGAAAAGTCTAGAGAGCTGTGGAATCTACATTATGACCAGAGATTAATAATCCGTGACAGAGAACTGTTAAAAATAAGGCTGCAGGGAAATCTGACAGGATGAATCCAGTACAAAAAGCTTTCAAGAAATTGAAGAAAAAGGAAAAATCCTTTAAAGCCCAGAAAAAATGGGTAGATATATTATTTATGTGGTACAAATGGAAGAAAGAAAATAATAGGTTTCGAGACCTTGATGAACAATGGGAAAATGTAATGTATGCAATAGAACAAGTAACTAGACTTGGAGACAAGAGAGAAAAATATGAAAATCTAAAAAATAAACTTTTATATGATAATCATCTTACAGGATGATTCAAGCATGATGCAGAATAATGCAGTCAATAACACAGAGATGATGCAGACAATGATGCAATTGGAAGGATGACATATGCAATGACGTCATCAGAAAAATAATTGAAGCCAATAATGCAAGGCAATCAAGCACCAGCAATAATAGAGCTATATGATTAAAAATCAATCATGTAAAATAGTTTGTCTTTATTAGCCAAGAATCTAGTATAAATAGAGGCTTGTATATTCGTTGTAACTCAGAAATTATCGGAGAACTTCTCTCTACTAGCTCATGTGTTGAGCAATATTTCTTACTGTAAAAATCTCTTTGTATAATAAGTTTGAAGATCAATAAAAGCTTGAATTTTGGATCAAGTTTGAGGCTTGCATATCGTATCATTACATGAGTAATAACTCGTGTAAGTATTCTTAATCTTTATCTTTGTCATTTAAATTACAGATTATATCTGTTTAAATATATCTGTCAAGTTCATAACTTGTGTTTTGTTGAAATCCTTATCGGTCCTTGTTGTGTTGTGGTATCAGAGCCATATTTCTGTTGAAAATTAGTGTGAATTAAGTACTTTAATCTCTTATCGTCGTAGTCGATCGGTCCCAAGTCGCGTTGTGGAGTCTTGCCCGTTAGCCAGAGTTAGGCGAGATAGGGTTTATTATCCACGTAATTAGTCGTTGACAGCCGAGCTATTGACTTAAGAATTAAAGTTCTTAAAACATGCTAAGATCAATAGGATTTGGTAAACATACTAAGATAAATAAGGATTTCGTCAAGAATAGTAATGAAATAGAATATGAACTTTTAGAACAACATCTTAAAGATTGGTCATTACCTAAGGTTAAACCCACAGAAATTTATGAGATAGGTACTTTTGATTTAAAATCAAAAATGATAATTAAAACCGTAGAAAAAACTATACCTATATCTGAAACTTATGAAACAATATCATTAATAAATGATGATGTTAAGAGATATAAAGATCAATATAATTTTCTACATCTAGGATGTGTACAAATAGGTTTCAAACCTTTAACTCGAGAAGGTTTAAATACATCTATGTGTGTAGCCTTATGTGATAATAGGCATAATAAATTTACAGACGCTTTACTAGGATTAGTTGAGACTAGTCCATGTAAAGGCCCTGTTTATTTCAATTGTTATCCTAATTTTGAGGTATCACTTACAGATAAAAATATATCAGATGTTTTAACTCTGTTTATACAAACTAGTGGTTATGATATGAAAACAGGAACAGAAAATATAGCTTTAATTTATAGAGTCAGTTTTAAGGTATTAAATACCTTAGCACCCAAAGCTAAGAAATTTGATGTTAAAGGTAAAACAACATTATTTGAAGCTAATTTAGCTAAATCATTTATATCTATTCCTAAAACTATATCATGGTCTGAAATAACATTACCAGAAAAATGGTTATTACCTGGAGCTAAAGTTCCTAGTTCAGATAAAAATGAAAATAGAGAAATAGAACAAATAATTGAAACCCCTGATGGAAATGTTGAAATATATTTTGGTCAACAAGGGAGAATAGCAAGGTTTAATATAACTAATTTTGAAACTTTAAGTCAATCAGGAAGAGCTTCTACTTCATCTATTCCTACCAGAATAGAAACAGAAAATGTAGTAGGAATTAAAGAATCAAATAATCAAATCCCTCATGCTATTTATAAAGCCAAGGATAAGATAGGATCACCAACTTTTAGTGACATGAATTTCTCTATAAATGTATTAGAATTAAATAATATTCAAGAATTTAAAATAGACAGAAATAAGATTAATAATGAATTTAATCAACCTAAATATAGGGTTTTTAGAGAATGGTTTTTTAAGAGTTATTCTAAAGAGAAAACTTTAGAATTTAAAGATTTGTTTTACAAACATCTTGAAGAACATAAAATTATATTAAATTTTGTAGACTGGTTTTTTATGACACAAAATGAATTTCCTCAAATAAATATGATTAGTAATTATTATAAAGAATGGCAAACAACACATGGCCCTAAACTAACCTCTTTACACCCTCCAATAGAGAATAAAATATTTTTAACTACAATAAATGGAAACCCTGTAACTGCTCATGCTATATCTGAGACATTTACAGAAAATACTACTCATGAGAAAATATTATCTCAAAATAATTTCTCAAATATGCATTTGCATACTCTAGGTAACAATTAACTAGAGTAGAAAATAATACTAATACAATGCTAGAAAAAATACAACAATCTATAAAACCCTCTACTCCTGTAAAACAGGAGACAGTTTTAATTCCTCCGCCAGTTTATACACCCTTTAATCTTCAATCTAAAAAAGAAACAAATTTAGTTAATGCGTTAGTTGCAAAACTAGAAGAATTAAAACAACAAGAAAAATAACTGAGTCTTCGTCTTCAGTAGCAGTTATAAATAAAGAAGAAACTGAAGAAGAAGATAATATCAGTGAAACAGAATTAGCCCAATTAAACAATCAATTTCAATCCTTAGAAAATGAAAACCAGGAAATCAATCAATCCTTGAATAAAATTGAATTTGATAAAAGACCTTTAAAAAATAAGTTCCTTATGGAAGATACTACTATCCTAGGCCAACACCTATGGATGTATTATTTGAAGAAAATTTTATAAATACAGAAAAATCAAGTTTTTCAGCAGACCAAATCTATGAATGGAACATAGATGGTTGTGCAGAGCAACAAATATTTGCTGTTTTACACAAAATGTTAATGTATTCTACAATATGTAAAGCTAATGGTAATACAGATGCAAATATTGCTAGTTTTATAGTAGCAGGATTTACAGGACAACTAAAAGGATGGTGGGATAATATTTTAACATCATTTCAAAGAGAAGAAATTTTACAAGCTAAAAAACTAATACATACTAATTCACCTGATAATAGTGTAATAAAATCTGAATATCAGGAAGATAGTGTTTATACATTAATTCAAACAATTTTAAAACATTTTGTAGGGAATGCTTTCCATACAATGGATTGCAGCAGGGAATTACTAATAAATCTTAGATGCCCTACACTCACTCATTTTAGATGGTATAAAGATGTATTTTTGTCTAAAATTATGCATAGACAAGATGGAAATTCCACATTTGGAAAGAGAAATATATTTCAGGATTACCTGCATTATTTGCAGAAAGAATTAGAAATAGACTAAGAACAAAACATAGTGGTTTGGAAATACCCTTAGATCACTATACTTATGGAGAATTAACTAATGAAATGATAGCAGAAGGATTAAATTTGTGTAATGATTTAAATTTAAAAGCACAATTGAAAAAACAAGGAATTACTCATAGAAAAGAAATAGGAGAATTTTGTGAACAATTTAGTTATCCCCTAATAAAGGATAGAAAAGTTCATAAAAAATCTCAGAAGAAACCATATCCGTTTAGGAAAGGAGAAAGAAAAAACACTATCAAGATTACCTACCTAAAAAGAATTTTAAAAAGAAAATTCCTAAAAACAGTTTATTAAATCTGTAACATGTCATAAGTGTGGCAAAAAAGGTCATTATGCAAATAAATGCATGCTTAAAAAGAAAATAAGTACTTTGTCTTTAGATGATTTTGTAAAACAGGAAATTTATAACATTATTGAGTCTGAAATTATAGATTCTGATATGTCTGATTATGATTCTAATGAAATATGTGACATACATGATTCTGATATTGATGATAGTACTTCTGAATCTGAAGAAGAAGTATGCGCTTGTAAAACAAGTAATGATCCTTATATAGCTAACTTAAACATGAATGGTTTAAGCATCAATGTCTTGAGTAGTTCTGATCAATTTATTTTAGATATGATAGAGAAAATAAATGACCCTATTCAGAAAAGACAAATGATTGAACAATATTTGGATCAGGTAAAAGAAACACCTAGGGAAAAACCCCAAAAACAACCTCAAATTTATACCCCTTATACTTTACAAGAAGTAATAGCTAGATTAATAATCAATCTGAGAGACCTATAACTCTTAAAGATCTAAAAGAAGAATTAAATTCTCATAAAAAAGAGATAAATGAACTAAAACAAAGAATAAAACAATTAGAAATAATTGTTCTACTCCTGGAAATATAACTCCTAAAGAAGTAGGAGAAACTTCTAATCAATTTCTGTGTAATATACACCAAATTACTTATCAAAAATGGTATATTAATATAACTATTGTAATTAATAATACATTTACTATGTCTACTATAGCTTTGGTAGATAGTGGTGCAGACATAAACTGCATAAGAGAAGGACTAATTCCAACCCAATTCTATGAGAAAACTAAGCAAGATTTAAGTACTGCTGATGGTAGTAAATTATGGATTAAATATAAATTGACAAATGTTGCAATTTGTAATCAAGGAACATGTTTAAATTCTACATTTATAATGGTACCTTATTTATCACAAGGAATAATATTAGGAACACCTTTCCTTAATAATATACAACCAATGACCATAGATCAATCAGGAATACATACTAAAATAAATGGGATTGATATATCCTATAATTTTATAACTACTCCTATAACCAAAAATGTAAATGAATTACCTATAAACAATATTAATATATTAAGGAAAATTTAGAGTATAAACAAAACCATATCAATTCACTAAAACAAGAAATAAATTTATTAACAATAGAAGAAAAAATAAAAGAAAATGTTATACAAGAAAAGATAAAACAATTAGAAATAACTATACAACAAGAAGTATGCAATACTTTACCTAATGCTTTTTGGGAAGAAGGAAACACATGATAAGTTTACCATATGATGAAGGATTTACAGAGGATAAAATCCCTACTAAAGCAAGACCATCTCAAATGGATAAAGAGATGTTAGAATTTTGTAAAAAGGAAATAGATACTTTATTAGAAAAAGGATTAATAACCCCAAGTAAGTCTCCTTGGAGTTGTGCTGCTTTTTATGTCAATAAAAGTCAGAAATAGAAAGAGGAACTCCAAGACTAGTAATTAATTACAAACCGCTTAATAAAGCATTAAAATGGATTAGATATCCTATTCCTAATAAAAAAGACCTATTAAATAGAATAAGTCAAGCTAAAATATTTTCTAAATTTGATTTAAAATCAGGTTTTTGGCAAATACAAATAGAACCTAAAGATAGGTATAAAACTGCATTTACTGTTCCTTTTGGACAATATGAATGGACAGTAATGCCTTTTGGTTTAAAAAACGCCCCTTCAGAATTTCAGAAATAATGAATGACATATTTATTCCTCATTCACAATTTTGCATAGTATATATTGATGATATATTAATATTTTCTGATAATATTGATCAGCATTTTAAACATTTAAATACATTTATTGATATTGTTAAAAAGAATGGATTAGTTTTATCACAACTAAAATAAATTTATTTCAAACAAAATCAGATTTCTAGGACATAATATAAATCAAGGAACAATAATTCCTATAGAAAGATCTTTAACTTTTGCTGATAATTTTCCTGATAGGATTATTGATAAGAAATGTTACAAAGATTTTTAGGAAGTTTAAATTATATTGCTGATTTTTATAAAAATTTAGCACAAGATACTAAGATATTATATAAAAGATTACGTAAAAATCCTACTCCATGGACGGATGAGCATACTAAAGCTGTTCAGAAAATTAAGTTAAAACTAAAACAATACCTTGTATATATTTGGCAAATCCTCAATGGTTTAAAATTGTTGAGACAGATGCTTCAAATATTGGTTATGGTGGAATATTGAAACAGATAAATCCTAATACTAAAAAAGAAGAATTATTAAGATTTACTTCTGGTCACTGGAATAAAACCCAGTTAAATTACTCAACTGTTAAAAAGAGATGTTAGCAATATTAAAATGTTTATTTAAATTTCAGGATGATTTACTAAATCAAAATTTCTCCTGAGAATTGATTGCTCTTCAGCTAAAGAAATTATTGAAAAAGATGTGAAAAATTTAGTAGCAAAACAGCAGTTTGCTAGATGGCAAGCTTATTATCAATATTTGATTTTCAAATTGAATATATAAAAGGGGAATCAAATTCCCTACCAGATTATTTGACCCGTGAATTTTTACAGGGATTACCCTCTCAAGAGACAGAGGGAAATTAAATATGAAAAGAGGTGGTTATACCCGGGGATCAACAAGTGGTTATACCAGAGAGGAGAAAACCTCTAGTAAAAACCATGTCAATGAAAGACATCCTTAAAAAGGAACAAGTGGATGATATCCACACCTCAAATGTTTGTGAAGTAATACTCACTCTAGAAAATTCTGACCTCAAATGGCTTTCAGATGCTAATTATATTGCATCAAGATATTTTGAACCCTATAATCATTATCCTTTAAAAGTATCCAATAATAGCAGGTTATTTTATGAAACAATTCTCAATGAAACCCAGAGTGTTGAATTTGAACACTTTTACAGAGGAAATAGCCAACAAAATAAACACTCCCCGTATAGCTTTTCTAAAGCATCTTTAAAAAGATGTTATCACCAACTGATTGGGGACTAGATCCTAATAGGACTAGACAAATGACGAGCTATCCTAATATGCCCTATACTTATTGGGACTATAAGGATGCTTGGTTTAATTGTTTTATTACAATAATCCAGATTTTAAACATACTTGGTTTTTTAGATTTATGGCTGAATTTGGCCAGAATGATCTTCCAAATTGGAGTGTTCATTGGTGGGACAAATTTGGTCCTAAAGTTAATATTTTACCAGAAGAGTTATACTCATTATTTCCTGAATACAAGGAACAATGTTGTAAGTGTCAGGAGGAAGGGAATGATATCCCTATGTTTAAATTAATGATGGTTTATAACCTACCTTGGATATGGACTTGGGAGTATGCTACTAAGCATATTCATGGATTCAATAAAGGTCTCCCAACACTTATCCGCCAGTTTAAATATAAATGGTGGAATAAGTTCAATATTGAAGAAACTGTAAAACAGTTAAAGGATGATATCCTCCATTTCAAATGAAGAATCAAGAGAAGTTAAAAACTCAGGAAAAAGAAGAAATAAAGATCCCTTGAAATCTCTTAAAGAGACTTTGAAAAGGAAATATCCTAAAGCTTCTAAGCAAGAAATTCAGAAAAAATTATTGGAACTTGCTTCTCTATCAGATGAAGATGAAGAAGATAGTAATACTAATATGTCAATTACAGAGGAATCCCCTGAAGAAGACTTTGTGGAGAATATCCAATTTGCTCAATCTCAGTGATGGATCCAATCAAAGAGGAGTTCAGAAAGCTTAAAAGCTTGACCAAGAATATGTTCGAATTTGTGCTCAAATAGAAAAGGAACAAGAAGAATTAGAATATTTATTTGCAAATTATGAAGTTGTATTTAATAATACATATTTGATAAAATTGGTACATTCTATGAGGTCCAGGCAGCAAAGGATGCTTATGAAGAAAAGTCTAGAGAGCTGTGGAATCTACATTATGACCAGAGATTAATAATCCGTGACAGAGAACTGTTAAAAATAAGGCTGCAGGGAAATCTGACAGGATGAATCCAGTACAAAAAGCTTTCAAGAAATTGAAGAAAAAGGATAAATCCTTTAAAGCCCAGAAAAAATGGGTAGATATATTATTTATGTGGTACAAATGGAAGAAGAAAATAATAGGTTTCGAGACCTTGATGAACAATGGGAAAATGTAATGTATGCAATAGAACAAGTAACTAGACTTGGAGACAAGAGAGAAAATATGAAATCTAAAAAATAAACTTTTATATGATAATCATCTTACAGGATGATTCAAGCATGATGCAGAATAATGCAGTCAATAACACAGAGATGATGCAGACAATGATGCAATTGGAAGGATGACATATGCAATGACGTCATCAGAAAAATAATTGAAGCCAATAATGCAAGGCAATCAAGCACCAGCAATAATAGAGCTATATGATTAAAAATCAATCATGTAAAATAGTTTGTCTTTATTAGCCAAGAATCTAGTATAAATAGAGGCTTGTATATTCGTTGTAACTCAGAAATTATCGGAGAACTTCTCTCTACTAGCTCATGTGTTGAGCAATATTCTTACTGTAAAAATCTCTTTGTATAATAAGTTTGAAGATCAATAAAAGCTTGAATTTTGGATCAAGTTTGAGGCTTGCATATCGTATCATTACATGAGTAATAACTCGTGTAAGTATTCTTAATCTTTATCTTTGTCATTTAAAATTACAGATTATATCTGTTTAAATATATCTGTCAAGTTCATAACTTGTGTTTGTTGAAATCCTTATCGGTCCTTGTTGTGTTGTGGTATCAGAGCCATATTTCTGTTGAAAATTAGTGTGAATTAAGTACTTTAATCTCTTATCGTCGTAGTCGATCGGTCCCAAGTCGCGTTGTGGAGTCTTGCCCGTTAGCCAGAGTTAGGCGAGATAGGGTTTATTATCCACGTAATTAGTCGTTGACAGCCGAGCTATTGACTTAAGAATTAAAGTTCTTAAAACATGCTAAGATCAATAGGATTTGGTAAACATACTAAGATAAATAAGGATTTCGTCAAGAATAGTAATGAAATAGAATATGAACTTTTAGAACAACATCTTAAGATTGGTCATTACCTAAGGTTAAACCCACAGAAATTTATGAGATAGGTACTTTTGATTTAAAATCAAAAATGATAATTAAAACCGTAGAAAAAACTATACCTATATCTGAAACTTATGAAACAATATCATTAATAAATGATGATGTTAAGAGATATAAAGATCAATATAATTTTCTACATCTAGGATGTGTACAAATAGGTTTCAAACCTTTAACTCGAGAAGGTTTAAATACATCTATGTGTGTAGCCTTATGTGATAATAGGCATAATAAATTTACAGACGCTTTACTAGGATTAGTTGAGACTAGTCCATGTAAAGGCCCTGTTTATTTCAATTGTTATCCTAATTTTGAGGTATCACTTACAGATAAAAATATATCAGATGTTTTAACTCTGTTTATACAAACTAGTGGTTATGATATGAAAAACAGGAACAGAAAATATAGCTTTAATTTATAGAGTCAGTTTTAAGGTATTAAATACCTTAGCACCCAAAGCTAAGAAATTTGATGTTAAAGGTAAAACAACATTATTTGAAGCTAATTTAGCTAAATCATTTATATCTATTCCTAAAACTATATCATGGTCTGAAATAACATTACCAGAAAAATGGTTATTACCTGGAGCTAAAGTTCCTAGTTCAGATAAAAATGAAAATAGAGAAATAGAACAAATAATTGAAACCCCTGATGGAAATGTTGAAATATATTTTGGTCAACAAGGGAGAATAGCAAGGTTTAATATAACTAATTTTGAAACTTTAAGTCATCAGGAAGAGCTTCTACTTCATCTATTCCTACCAGAATAGAAACAGAAAATGTAGTAGGAATTAAAGAATCAAATAATCAATCCCTCATGCTATTTATAAGCCAAGGATAAGATAGGATCACCAACTTTTAGTGACATGAATTTCTCTATAAATGTATTAGAATTAAATAATATTCACAGAATTTAAAATAGACAGAAATAAGATTAATAATGAATTTAATCAACCTAAATATAGGGTTTTTAGAGAATGGTTTTTAAGAGTTATTCTAAAGAGAAAACTTTAGAATTTAAAGATTTGTTTTACAAACATCTTGAAGAACATAAAATTATATTAAATTTTGTAGACTGGTTTTTTATGACACAAAATGAATTTCCTCAAATAAATATGATTAGTAATTATTATAAAGAATGGCAAACAACACATGGCCCTAAACTAACCTCTTTACACCCTCCAATAGAGAATAAAATATTTTTAACTACAATAAATGGAAACCCTGTAACTAACTGCTCATGCTATATCTGAGACATTTACAGAAAATACTACTCATGAGAAAATATTATCTCAAAATAATTTCTCAAATATGCATTTGCATACTCTAGGTAAACAATTAACTAGAGTAGAAAATAATACTAATACAATGCTAGAAAAAATACAACAATCTATAAAACCCTCTACTCCTGTAAAGGAGACAGTTTTAATTCCTCCGCCAGTTTATACACCCTTTAATCTTCAATCTAAAAAAGAAACAAATTTAGTTAATGCGTTAGTTGCAAAACTAGAAGAATTAAAACAACAAGAAAAATAACTGAGTCTTCGTCTTCAGTAGCAGTTATAAATAAAGAAAAACTGAAGAAGAAGATAATATCAGTGAAACAGAATTAGCCCAATTAAACAATCAATTTCAATCCTTAGAAAATGAAAACCAGGAAATCAATCAATCCTTGAATAAAATTGAATTTGATAAAAGACCTTTAAAAAATAAAGTTCCTTATGGAAGATACTACTATCCTAGGCCAACACCTATGGATGTATTATTTGAAGAAAATTTTATAAATACAGAAAAATCAAGTTTTTCAGCAGACCAAATCTATGAATGGAACATAGATGGTTGTGCAGAGCAACAAATATTTGCTGTTTTACACAAATGTTAATGTATTCTACAATATGTAAAGCTAATGGTAATACAGATGCAAATATTGCTAGTTTTATAGTAGCAGGATTTACAGGACAACTAAAAGGATGGTGGGATAATATTTTAACATCATTTCAAAGAGAAGAAATTTTACAAGCTAAAAAACTAATACATACTAATTCACCTGATAATAGTGTAATAAAATCTGAATATCAGGAAGATAGTGTTTATACATTAATTCAACAATTTTAAAACATTTTGTAGGGAATGCTTTCCATACAATGGATTGCAGCAGGGAATTACTAATAAATCTTAGATGCCCTACACTCACTCATTTTAGATGGTATAAAGATGTATTTTTGTCTAAAATTATGCATAGACAAGATGGAAATTCCACATTTTGGAAAGAGAAATATATTCAGGATTACCTGCATTATTTGCAGAAAGAATTAGAAATAGACTAAGAACAAAACATAGTGGTTTGGAAATACCCTTAGATCACTATACTTATGGAGAATTAACTAATGAAATGATAGCAGAAGGATTAAATTTGTGTAATGATTTAAATTTAAAAGCACAATTGAAAAAACAAGGAATTACTCATAGAAAAGAAATAGGAGAATTTTGTGAACAATTTAGTTATCCCCTAATAAAGGATAGAAAAGTTCATAAAAAATCTCAGAAGAAACCATATCCGTTTAGGAAAAGGAGAAAGAAAAAACACTATCAAGATTACCTACCTAAAAAGAATTTTAAAAAGAAAATTCCTAAAAAACAGTTTATTAAATCTGTAACATGTCATAAGTGTGGCAAAAAAGGTCATTATGCAAATAAAATGCATGCTTAAAAAGAAAATAAGTACTTTGTCTTTAGATGATTCTGTAAAACAGGAAATTTATAACATTATTGAGTCTGAAATTATAGATTCTGATATGTCTGATTATGATTCTAATGAAATATGTGACATACATGATTCTGATATTGATGATAGTACTTCTGAATCTGAAGAAGAAGTATGCGCTTGTAAAACAAGTAATGATCCT